>NC_051070.1:8188455-8322455 GCF_004664715.2 Peromyscus leucopus | reverse complement strand
TATTAAGTGTCTTGATCACTACCCTTAGCCTCAATGTCTTGAAGCATGATCTCTCACTTAAGCTTTCTCTTTCTTCTAGGCTGGCTGGCTAGGCTGCTTCTGGGATATGCACTGCATACAAATGCATACATACTATGCTGGAATTAGAGGCACATACAGCCATGTTGTATTTTTTTTTTTTTTGTTTGGGATTTGTTTTGTTTTATTTAATTTTGTTTTTCTTTTTAACATGGGTTCTCAGAATTCAGACTTGGGTCTTTATGCTTGTACAGGGGGTGCTTTTACCAGCGAGATGTTTTTACAGCCCCACACCCTACACTTCTTTACTCTTTTGCTTGTTAGTATCTGTTTAAGGTATTTACGTATCTTAGCTCTATGGGTGCTGCTGAAATGAACATCTCATGAGTACAGATATGAAGTATATCTCATATATATATGAGTACATATATATGAAACAAAATCAGTACCTTGCATGTATATGTATGTATATCCAGAACTTGAAATTCTGGAGAATGTGGTGATTCTCTATTGTATTAGTAGTATTTATATTTGTATTCTTTGAAAATTTCAGATATATTTATACTGAAATGATTCTTCCCAACAAGCCCCTCCTACCATGAATACACACACACACATTAGTGGGTGATGGGAAAGAGCTACCATTTTCTTTAGTAGTAAAACTATTAACGTTGCTCACATTCCTCTGTCTCTGTCTCTTTATCAATCTATGTCTCTCTCTGTGTCCGACTCTGTCAAACTCTCTGTGTCTGTCTGTCTGTCTGTCTGTCTGTCTGTATCTATCTATCTATCTATCTATCTATCTATCTATCTATCTCTCTATCTATCTATATCTATCTATCTATCTATCTATCATCTATATATCTATATCTATATCTATATCTATATATCTATATCTATATATCTATATCTATATCTATATCTGTCTATATATATATATGTACCTTCCTGACCTTAACTGTTGGTATATATCCAACACCTGGTACTGAAATTTTTATTGCATAGTCCAAGGCTTCAGGAAGGAGCAATGGAAGCTTCATACTATTTTCCATAATGGTTTTATCAATCAAATTTGTATCAGGAATGCACAGGAATTCTCTTTTCCCACTTCCTTTCCAGTATGTATTGCTGTGGATATCATTCTATATAAATAAAACACTGATGGCCAGTGACCAGGCAGGAAGTATAGGCAGGACAAGGAGAGAGGAGAATTGGGGAAACAGGAAGAAGGGGGAGACACTGCAGCCACCGCCAGGACAAGCAGCATGTAGAGACTCTGGTAAGCCACCAGCCACGTGGCAAGGTATAGATTTATAAAAATGGGTTAATTTAAAATAAAAGAACAGTTAGCAAAAAGCCTGCCACGGCCATACAGTTTATAAGTATTATAAGCGTCTGAGTGATTATTTTATACGTGGATTGTGGGGCTGTGGGCTTGGTGGAAGCTGGAGAGAAGCCCTCCAGCAACAATGTATGTCTTTTTTTTTTTCTTGCTGATAGTCATACTAATGAGTGTAGGTGATAACCAGTTGTGTTTTTGATAAGTTATTCCTCAAGGATTAGAGATGTTGAACACCTTTGTAGCACACCAATTTTCTTTTGGGATAAATGTTATCAATTGACAAATTTCAATTGAGAGATGTTTGACTTTATCAACTATTTGTTTTTACGTTACTTCTTTCAGAGTCTGTTCTGTGGGTACCTATGTGCACGTGGACCCCAGATCACTTCCTCAGATATATAACAAGGAGCAACAGCCCTTAGACCTTACTGTCTGTGTATCTATTCACGCTTTCAATTCAATTTGTCGAAGTCTAGCTTCGTCATTAATTTAACAATTGCTTATGAGCCAATTTCGTAAAGGTTCTGTGGTGAAAGTCAAACCCTTGACCAGTGTCTGTCCTCATGGGAAAGTAGGGACATTGAAACAACTGCGCTAAAAATACAAGCCGAGGGGCTTGAAAATTGAATGCCCTTCAGGAGAGGGAGGGAAAGAAGGAAGTGACTCTCTGTCTGGACTTCCCTGAGGATGTGATATCAGAATGAAGATACAGGGTGAACTGGAAAGAATTGTCCGAATAGAAGCAGCACACAGAGTTGCTGTTGAATGCAAGACATCAGAGAAGGAAAGTAAGCCAGTGAGGGAAGAAAGCACAGACCCACAAGTTCTGCTACAAATCCAAACGCCGCTAAGATGCCGGAAGCCTTGTCTGTTGCATTCACAGTCAGGACAACTATCCCTGTTCCAGTGTCAAATAGTGGGGACACTCAATATATGTGGAAATATATATTTTTATTCCTTTTTAAAAATGTCTTTCCTTTTATTTTTTGAGATTACAATATAATTACATCCTTTTCTCCTTACTTGCCTCCCTCAAATCCCTTTGCCATGTACATCCTCGTTGCTTTGCTTCAAATTTATGGCCTCCTTTCTTTTATATATATATTAGACATGCTAACATGAAAGCAGAGAAAGCTCAAGAAGCCTCATCCCAGGTAAAGAACTTCCGGTAACTAAGGAATGCTGAGAGTATGAGAAATAGTTTTCTCTACAGAAGATCATACCAACATACCAACTGATCATGTAATACCAAATGGTCAGCCCTGAAAATGTCCATACAAGTAATATAATATGGACTGAGAAGATTATATTTATATGTTGAGAAATCTTTATTTATTTTCCTCTGACTCACATACATGGTTAGTAATAAAATGATTGAAGCTTTATTTGCAATATTAATGTAAAGTTTATCTTATCTTGCATTTCTATTGCTTCCATTTTTAAAATCTAACTTCATCACCATAGAAAATTTCTCCTATATAATGTTCTCCCTTTAAGATGAATTTCTTTTCATTAATATATTCTCTATAATACTTCTAATCTAATTTATTAATATCATAACTCTGTGTGTAACATTGTCTTCATCAAAAGTCTTCAATATCTCACTGTTGTCTTTTAAACAAACTCAAGTTTCATAATTTATTATGTATCCATCCAGGCATCCAAAATTTATTTAGTGCCTACATGAGATTTTTCTCTGGGCCATTGTAATTCAACTACTGGCTTTACTTTGCCCTCACTTCAAACAGGATAGAAGTGTGTGAGGGTTTACATATCCCTGAGACTTCCACAGAACAAGATTGATAGCCTGAGATCTAAGAGATCTATTGTCTGGGATGTAACTGCTCTGGGGAATTTTTGACACTCAAACATTCCCTGTGGAACCAGGCTGAATTAAGATCTCTCTGGGATTTTTTTCTGAGAACACTATCTTCCCTGGCATCTTCCCCCATTCTTCTCCAACTTCATTTTTCTACCCACTGCCTTTCCTTAAAGTTACCTGAGCATGAGTTATCTTAGGTTCAATTTCTGGCAGATGAAAGCTAACAAATAGATCCACAGTTGTCATTAAAAATGACTTTGTAACAAGTTTTAAAATGAACATAGAAAACAGTACCAGCCATTTTGATATGATGTCATCCATAATACTAATATTTTGCAGGTATAGTAAGATGAGATAAAAGAAATACTGATCAGATCAGAGACATGATAATAGAACACCATCATACCCAAATCATGTCTGACCTCAAGTTCAAAGGAATAGGGTTTTTTTTTTTTTCAAGAAGAAATTAAAGAAAACCTTCTAGATGAATTAAATGAATTAAATTCATCTAGATGAATTAGATGAATTAAAAGACCCAATGGCATGAGATTTACAAATATCTCAACTAATTCATTATTATTAAATACAATATTTGATGCTGGGGAGAGGCATAGAGTTGCTTCTCAGCAAACAAATTGAGGAAATATGAACCCAAGATATTCCTAAGTGTTCTGAAAAGGAGTTGATTTACTTTAAATTGGTGGATACAATATGCCGATTCTTGAGGATAAGGCCATGATAGTTAGATTTGTAGCTGGTGCTTTGCAAAGCAGGCTTTGAAAGTTGAATACATAGACAGTTCAAAGAAATATTGGCCTGAAATAATATACTTGTGTATAACAGAAAAAAAATACAGCTGAGAAGGGAGTTAATGGGAAAAATCTGAGGGAAGATGTGGGAGTTCTATTAAGTTCTATTAAGTCAGTGAGAGGGAAAACTTTAGACTTTGGAACATCTTTCTCCTCCCACAATCAGTCACAAGTTCTAATAGATACATTTATTTCTTTGTCATACATCATCTAATACCAGACCAGCATTTCCTTCCCATCTTCAGTTCTTACTCAATTATTGTCTTTTTATGATTTTTATATTTTCCATATTTCATAAACATATTTTTCATTTTCACTATATTGAAAACACACTGTTCTTCATTAAAAAAATAAATAGGGCCAGAGAGATGGCTCAGTGGGTAACGGTGCTTCCTGCCAAGACTGACAACCTGAGTTCAATCCTCAGAACCCACATGATGGAGCCAGAGAACTCACTCTCAAGAGCTGTCCTCAGATCTTCACCTATGTCCTGTGTCATGAACACAAATATCCATACACATATCCAAACAAATGAATAGTTATATATAACTAAAAATTTATAAGATGAGAATAAATTGTAAGCATAGAAGTGTTGATGCAGACTACTTACTTAAGAATTATTCTGTTGATCATAAGAGAGTGTTCAATGATGAACATATGTGAACAAAGTGTTCCTTTTCAATATTCACTAAAGAAATGTCAGCAAAAAGAATGCAAATATCAGATCAGTGAATGTTTCAAGTGTGAAGCATTTGATTTGTCTAAGACCTAGCAAATTAAATTTTCTGCCTCTTCTGATCCAACAGTGACACCACTGTAATTTTCATGTGTATCAGTTCCTATATAGATATACAAAGATTTGCATACCAGTGTTGTATATAACAGCAAAAACACTGGATGCACTTTGTTTAAAAGTTGAAGAATAATAACTAGTTAAATATCCTGATTATTATTTGACTTATGCTACAGTGCAATGACTGTTTTGGTGTAAAATAGTCAATTTTTTGCATTCTCTTATTATGTATGTGTTCTTATATTTTTGTGTGTATGTGACTTTACATCCCGCAGCCAATGTGCTCAGTGCATGAACTCTAGTACACATGTAGAAGTTGGATGGTAATGGAACTGTTGATTCTTCTCTTCTATCCTGTGGGTTCTAGAGGTCAAGCTCAGCTTGTCAGGCATTGCAAACTGAGCATTCCCACCAGCAAAAAGTGTTTGGTGTAAATGGAAGAGGGTATTAAATTTTTAGAGTATAATCTCAATCATTGCATGATAAGTGCATGCATACATTGCAAACTTCCAAAATAGTGAATTCAAACCTTCTATATCTTCTCCCACTGGAGCTTGCATAAGTCAGACCTCAGTTATAGTTGTGTATTTCTTCCCCACTGACAATGTTATTTGACTATGGAAAAGTGATAGGCTAGTATTGGAGACATGCACACACACACACACACACACACACACACACACACACACACAGTGATAGAGAATAAGGATGAAAGATGTTATATTAGCCTGTTTTAACTAGAGATAAAAATCCTCATAGAAAGACTTTATGACAAGAACATTTAAATACAGGCAAAGGGAAGCTGATTATACCTCACAGGGTGTTAAACCAGCCTCTATTGTTCAGGACTTCTGAGCCCTTGGACAGATACCCATTCTGTGATCTTAAGCAATGGAGCTTTTATGGTCAGAAAATCAAATGAAATGAGATGAAAAGGTTATTGGTCACTATTTATATCCTCTCTGTATATATGTATTTGTGATGGTTTGACTAATAGTGGCCTTCATAGGCTTATATATTTTAATGTTTAGTCATTAGAGAGTAAAACTACTTGAAAGGGAATAGAAAGTATGGCTTTGGTGGAGGAAGTGTGTCACTTGGGTGGTCTATGATGTTTCAAAAGCCCTAGTCAGGCCTTATGGTTCTTCTCTTCCTGCTGTCTGTGGATCCCAATGAAGAACTCTCAGGTAATTCTCTAGCAACACATCTGCCCTGTGTGTCACTCTAGAGTGAAACTACTTGAAAGGAATTAGGAAATACAGCCTTGTTGGAGCATTGTGGCTTTGTTGAAGGAGATGTGTCATTGGAGACAGGTTTTGAGGTTTTAAAATCTGAGGAAGGCCGCTCTTCCTGTTGCCTGTGGATCTGAAGTAAAACTCTCAGTACTCTATTCCAGTACCATGTCTGTCTGAGTGCTTCCCTATCATGAGGATGGACTAGTAAGCAAGCCCTACTTAAAGACTTTTCTTGTAAGCATTTCTATGCCCATGGTATCTCTTCACAGCAATAGAACACTGCCTAAGACAAAAATTAATTTCAAGTTCACAGATAAATAAGAGATTTTAATGGCTGGAAAGATGTCTCAGTGTTTAAGAGAGCTTGCTGCTCTTATAGAAGACTTGGATTCAGTGCCCAGTATCCACAATCCCCAAACCCAGCTACAACCACCTGTAACTCCAGGGCCAGTGAACCTAGCACCACTTTCTGACCTCCAGAGACATGAGCATATACATGCACAGCACATACACATTATTAATACACATTAATAAAGATAAGCACATATTTTAAAAAACAAATTTTTGGAGTTTTCCATAGGAAACTAAAATTTCAATGTGTAGTAAACCAGGGTATTTCAGTCTGATACCACTGCCATAGTCTTTCTAAACTATTAACAAATATGTTCAGATTATGCTCCTAGTTTAAAGGAACACATTTTACACTGGAAGCCAGTAAGCCATGTAGTTACACTCTAAAGCCTTGTGAGATAGCATCTACAAAATGTAAGGCTTTGTGTTCTGACCTTAAATCTATTTCACAGACAACCTGACGTTTCAGTAAGCTTGGTCCTAAACATTATATACATAAATATTAGGACACAAGATCTAAATTAACAAATGATTAGTTTGCTGCTATAAAATGTGAATGTCCACTTACACAATGCTGTTGAAAATGAGAAGGCATCCCCAGATTTGAGCATGGAAGAGAATCATATACTCCCTTTACTGGGAATTAGGACTGCTTCACATTGGCTAATTGCATGCCTTTCTGCCAACAGCAAAAACACCTTTAGTTACTTTATTTTATTTATCTACTTCTAGGAAATTGTAGACAACAAAATTTCATTGATTCAGAATAATGCAGATGTATTTACCTTTGTAATTTTCAATATATTAATGACGATAACTTATTTTTAGATTTGTTCATCATAGTTGATTCAAATATTTGTTCAAATATTTAGTCATATGTTTTGAGATTAAACATATATCAATCATATATTAATATTCAAAAGAAATTAACAAATTGGAGAACTATTGAAGCTGGACATCAGAAAATAAGGATGAGACCCTAACAGTCCATGTCTGAATCTGGTTCTGTTGCTTTGATTGATAATCTTCCATATTTATTATTAAAAATTTCTATTGGTAACAAAGGATGCTATTATATATTATTATATGCATATGTCATTTCATATATTCTATTTCCAGTGTGTTAAACTGACATGTAAACATGCTTTGTAAGAGAGATGGCTTTATGAGAGGATTAACTCAAGTCTGAAAGTAGAACATTGAGTTTCCATCTCCTATACTGCACAGCATTTTAATGCGATTTAGAAAGAAGACAATGATGCTCAGCATTTATAATTTATCATTTGCTCTTTGGACTAAAATTACTAAGTAGATAGAAGAATTGCATACATTCATTAAGTTTCCAATACCTCACACACTACTGTAATGCAGGATTGTCCAAGAAGATCCAAATAAGTCAGTTGTTACAAATGTTTGGCAGAGGAGTTACAGCATGGGTCTTATACTCCACTTCTCATTGCTTCATGGAGGCATGCCATTTGCAATTTCTTAACACTGACATAACTTTAGTTAATAAAGAGGGAAAAAACTATCACTCTTTACCAAAAGGAATTAAGTGTGCTTGATTTTCTATGGATAAGAGTATGTGTTTATTTCAAGAGCGAAAAACCAGGGCACAATCACAATCAGACCAAAACATTTCCAACCGCCCAATATCTGGGATCTTCTCATGATCTTCTGGACTCCTCCAAAGGGCTTGGGTCACTTCTCTGGCTCTGCCCTTTTCAGCACACACAGCTTGTCTTATAGATTCCAGCCAGCTCCATGAAAGTATTTTACTGGAGACCACAGTTGGGAGACTTGAATTTTAAAAGACTTTGGGTTTTAAAGAGATTGACTGTTCTAAAGGAATTGAAATTTTAATGTGTTTGAATTTTTAATGACTGTGGAACTTTTAAAGTTATTTAAGATCTTGGGGATGAGTAAGACAGGAAGGGTTGTGGCTTAACAGCAATGTGTTTGTTTGTCGAGATGACAAGACGTCGGTTTTATGTGTCAACTTGACAAATCATCAGAGAAAAGGAGGCCCAGTTAAGGAAATGCCTTCATGAGATCCAGCTGTAAAAATTTTCTCAATTAATGATCAATGGGGGAAGGCACTGACTATGGTGGGTGGTGCCACCCCAGGACTGGTGATTCTGGGTTCTATAAGAAAACAAGCTGAGCAAGCTATAAAAAGCAAGCCAGTAAGCACCTTCTCCTCATGGCTTCTGCATCAGCTCCTGTCTCCATGTTCCTGCCCTGTTTGAGTTCCTGCACTAATTTCATGCAATGAGGATCAGCAATGTGAAAGTGTAAGCCTATTAACCCTTCCCCCCACAGAAAGAGTATATATTTACAAAATAGTCATTTGAAGGCCTAAATTTATCTTCCATAGCAAGCTACAAATGGAAGTGTATAAATTTGCATGTCATATGTGCTCAGAAATGCACTATAATTACTATAATTAGTAGTTTTAAAAATGAGTTATAGTATAGTCAATAGATGTACTCTAGAGACAGAACACTGGAAATTCAAACAATGCTTTGAAAACACAACCATGGATAAGAAGCCCTAGTTAGGGACAGAAGTATTTAATGAGTGACTGAATGTAAGAGAAAAAAACAGAGGCAAAAAGATAGTAAAACAGAGACCTGAAGATAAAAAATAAATGGTAAAGATGACATCTGACATCCAGAAAACAAAAGCCTGAGTTTTTCCAGAGGATCTCCATGGGTTATGACAATCAGGTAATTGAGAATTTTCACGGAATTTAGAAAATGGTGCATTCTAGTGAATGGCATCCTTTGTCTGCTCAAGAGATCCAGGAAGGCTGGTTAATATGAGACATCATAGTTGTAACTGGTACCAGAAGATCAGGGAGTTTGCTGTGAGACTGTTTCTCTTAGGAATATCAGAGGCTCTACGTGTAAAGGCTCACCAACATGACTGCCTAAACATGAGCTGAACAAGGACAATAAAAATAGACATATCAAAGTGTGTCTATTTTGGGGGAACATTTGGGGGTCCTCAATTGTACATAGAGAACTACAGTCAACTAAGGAATTCTGAGAAAGGAGAAATAGTCTTCCTAGAGAAGAGCACAGCAATTAGTTATCAAACACCAAAGGGTGAGCACTAAAACACACAAGTGAGCAACATAATATAATTTGAGATGGTTATATGTCTGATTTATGAATATATATGTATATACATATAGGTATGTTATAAGAATTAATAAAAAAAGGTCACAAATTTGAAAGAAAGCAAGAAGAAGTATATGGAAGGATTGGGGGGAGGCAGAAGAAAAAGGGCAAGGGAGACTGATGAAGTTATATTATCATCTCAAGAATAGAAATAAAAAGAATGAAGAACATTAGAAAGCATTTATCATTTTGGTTAGAACTATTGATCACTATTTTTTGGAACTTGAAACATGTTTCCATTAAGGCTTGGTCTCAAGTTCCTAGGTACTTGCTCAGTTACTAATACACATGTACAGATGTGTCTTTTTACTGTGAAATAATTAGAAACCTTCTAATAAAATTAATTAATAATACATTTATTTTCAGGAAAATTGAAAGATTATTTTGCTCTAGGTTTGAAGATTATAGAATTTCTGATGCTATGGAAATTATTAGATATGAGTCAAAATACTATGTCTACAGGTATATAACCAAGCTTTGTTTCTGTCATATCTTTCAAAAATAGACATGGCAAGACCAAGACTCCAGCTTAAAATTTTTTAAGAGTAGAGAAAATACAGATCTGGATTTTCAGGCTGAACATAGTGACCTACTTGTATACTAAATATTCTCTCCACTCCTTTCTCGATGGGCTATCACATGCAGAAAATGTTTCCTTTATTTTCACAGCTGAGTTCTGCTTTAAGAAGTTACATAGTTAATGCTAATATTGACCCTTATAGAGTCCTCATGGTTTTACAATTGTTTTGTGACTTAACTTTTCTCTTCATAGAAGCCATATGTGACACTATAATGCTCTGATTGTTATTAGAATAATAATATTTTGAGAAAGCAACACACTTGAATAAGTTCACTCCCCACTATAAATATTTAACCTTTTAATTCAAATTTCACACCCTTTTACTCATAAAAATATGTGATTACATGAAACTGATCTGAAATGTGTTATAATTGCAGAGATTAATTTTGAATCAGTAAAATTATTTTGGTGTAAATATATGTTTATAATAAGCTGTGCTCAGAATAATAATACTTGTTTAGTTTGGATACACAGAAAGTAAGGTCTAATATTGGCTCTATATGTGATGCTCAGCAAGGTTAATGTTCTTTATAAAATGTATTTTGTTTTTAATTATTTGCACATGCATATGACCTGTATGAATTTTTTTTGCTTGTGAGAGCAGAGTGCTCATGGAAGACAGACAATGGTGGTGTGCCCCTAGGAGCAGAAGTTACAGGCAACTCTAACTTGCCTGGCATGGGTATTTGTAATTAAGCTCATGCTTCATGCATAGGTAGTACTCACTCTTATCTGCAGTCATCTCTCCAGCCTCAAGATTAATATTCTAACTTGAGTTACACCCAACTCTTACATTAATATCATGTTATATATAAAGATATTTCACTTTCTACTCAGCCATTTCATCGTTTTAAAAATAACCATTTTCTTTTCAATCTCACTTATCCCTTTTTCTCAAATATGTATGTCTGCCTACTCCATTTCTATGGACATTCACATTTTATTTCCTGGGACTTCTTTCTTCTCTCAGTTCAATAACTACCTAGATCATAGGTGTCATCTTTTGCTGCATTTTCAAGCCATCTACCTCACACTTTCACGAATATACCTAGAGGGAAACTAGGCTGCTATGTCTGTAATGACTCTTGACAGTTTAGTCTGTATGCTTGTGTTCTTTGTCATAGGTCTAGCCAACATCAGGCTGTGATGCCTGAAAAATTCTTCCTTATCTTGAAACGCAGTGTCAGATTAACACCCTTCTTGTCAGCAAGTCTTAAACTACAATTAAATCCATCCTGTCCCTCCATGTTTGTGTGCTTTTGTGATACTAACCTATCTACACTGTTTTTAATCTGCTTCAGCAACAACACTAGTCTACGGTTTCTTTATCTTAGAAGTACACACAGATGTGTCTGTGTTGAAAATTTCATTATTCTACTCACCCCATTACCCCACACCCCAAAATTATGAGATTAATTATAGGGGTCACACTTTTTGAGCTAATGTTCATGAGACTCTACACAAGGAACCATAATTTCTATTGCAACCCCTATATTTTTACACAGAATTTATAGTGATAACGTTTGCTTTGGTAATTTGCAATTACCTCACCTCCTCTGTTCTTTACATGTTAATTCTCAAAACATAGATGTTGGTCATCACTGATTCCTGGAACCTAGTCTAGTTCTTGGTAGATGTTTGGGAATTATTAAAGTTAGTTTTATGGGGAAATTCAATAATTGATGTCATTTGCTTCTCTAAGGGGCCACATGGAATATGCATGTCAATATAGAACAGAGTAAAGCTTCTAAGCCCAGGAAAATAGGGCACCAGAAAGACTTTGCCCATGTATGCGAGAGATTGAAACTGGGTGCATAAAAGGTAAAAAGCAGTGGAAAGTATGGAGTGAAAGAGAAGTTCACCATGAGCCAGAGCTTTTCCAACAAAAGCATGGTTATCTAAAACCAGAAGTTTTAGTCATACACTTGAGATCATTTTGTCACCAAGGGACTAGAGATAATTTTGAATATAGTCACTTTTTTTCTCTCTAAGACTCACCAGATTATGTTTTGAATATAGAATTGCATAATTGTATTAGACTTATCTCATGGTATGTTTCAGTTCTTTTTATCCTTATAGATACTTTCTACATTTACATGTAGACAAAGCTCTCATTTGTGGTGTCTGAAGTAGAGTTAATGCCTCACAGATGGCCATGCCCACGTGAATATATTATTAAGCATAGTCCACAGAGGCTAGTTGGTAGTGACTAACTACAGTCATTTTTCTTTAAAATATCTGCAAAGCATTCAAAGGAATAAAATGCCAGTCTACCTTTCCCAGCCTAGCTCTTCTGCTGAAAGATCTCAGCAATTTCTTTTTCTAAGGATATGTTAATATGGTCACATGACACAGAGTATGTGTCACACAGAAGCTCCAACATACTCACACTCTCATCTATTCTGTCCCTTATCCTAAAACAGTGACATGATTGCCTGTAGTTGAAAAACGGCTTCTTCTTGGTCTGGTCTACATTTTCCAGGCAACTTTCTAGGTAGCCTGTGTTCCACTACTTTTTCCTGTAGTGGATCTGAGTGGAAGAACACAGTGCCTGGGTATTCTGAAGTCTGATGTATAGATTCTTGTTGATCATAGTATGAAAGGAGTGAGAAAGTTGAAAAGGGTATTATTAATTCAATAGACTTGTCACAGACCTGTTAGTGTCTTCTTCCCTGTGTGTATAATACAAAGCTATCATGAAAACAAGACTGAATCCTTCATAAGAATATTCAGAAATGATCAAGTCACCACTCCTGTACTGCCTGGGGCAGTGCCTAGACTAGAATGTTTGACAAAAGAATTGACTTAAATAACCCATAATTCAAATAAATGGTGGTTGCTCTCCTGAAAGTCCCTTTCATAGATAATGATGTCACTTGTTTATTAGAGTGTGGTATTTATTCTTCTACCTTTCTACCTTTTCAAAAAAAGTCTTTTATTAATTCTTTGAGAATTTCATACAGAGTATTTTGAATCACACTCACCCACTTCCTCCAACTCCTCCCATATCCACCCTTTTCCTCCTTCCATCTCTACCCAACCAACTTTGAGTTTTCTTTTCCTATTCACTGAATACAGTTTGTATTGTCCAAGTAGTCTGGGAAGTGGGGCCTGCCCAGGAGTATTGTGGCATTTGCAGGAGTATTGCGGCATGTTGAGGGACACACCATTACAGAAAACAGATTCCCGTTCTCTCAGCAGTAATGCCAATCACTCTTGACCTAGTAGTGGGATTTTGTGCCTCCCTTCCCAACTCCATACTAGAATTTTGTTAGACTTGTACTCAAATGGATTTGTGCATGCTATCACAACCACTGTGATTTCATGTATATAACTTCCCTGTTATGTCTGGAAAATCCTATTTTCTTCATGTAATTTATCTACAATCTCTGGCTTTTACAGTATTTTTCATCCCTCTTCCATGACGACTCTTGAGCCTTGGGGGAAAGACTGCTGTATGTACATTCCATTTAGACCTGAGTATTTTACAGTCTTTTGTTTTCTGCATTTTGAATACTTGAGGGTCTTTGTGTTGATTGTCATATGTGGCAAGGAGAACCTTCTCTGATGATCATTAAGATATGCTCTCACCTATGGGTATAGCAATAAGTTATTAGGGATTATGTTATTATTATATCCATTTAGCAGAGTAATAGTGTTGGGTCACTCCTACCACTATATGTAGGACCTATATAGACAGTGTCTTAGCTCCTTTAATAGTGAAACCATGGGTTCCATTTCCTGTAGTGGGCCTTGGATCCAACCAGAAAGTGGATCACAGCTACCATCCTAGGGAGCATACATTGCTAGGTCTTGTATTTTGTAGGGAAGACAGCTGGGTAAGATTGGTTATTTGATAGTTTTATTTTAACTTTGCAACCGGTCAGGGTGTCATTAGAAAAAAACCCACCTATACTTCCTGCCTGGCTACTGGTCAATCAGCATTTTATTTATTAACCAATCAGAACAACACATTTAACAAACAGAACATCCCACAGCAAGATGTAAATAAACATGTGCTGCTAACATTTGTTAGACAACAAATACAAGGAATATTGTTGTCCCATTTCTTGGGTAACAGCTAAAAGCACTGTTTTTTTCTTTCTATAAACAACTGAGAATTAAATAAATAAATACTATTTAAGAAGAATTGTAGCTAGAGTTTTCCTGCCTTGCCCACAGTCTGGACAAATCTGTCACCCTCCAGTCCCACAGCCGCTCAGACCCAACCAAGTAAACACAGAGACTTATATTGCTTACAAACTGTATGGCCGTGGCAGGCTTCTTGCTAACTGTACTTATATCTTAAATTAATCCATTTCCATAAATCTATACCTTGCCACATGGCTCATGGTTTATTGGCATCTTCACATGCTGCTTGTCCTTGCAGCGGCTGGCAGTGAGTCCTTCTGCCTTCCTGTTCTTTCTTTTCTCCTCTCTGTTAGTCCCGCCTATACTTCCTGCCTAGCCACTGGCCAATCAGTGTTTTATTTATTGACCAATCAGAGCAACACATTTGCCATACAGAACAAATACAAGGAATATTGTTATCTCAGTTTCTTGGGTGACAGCTAGAAGCACTATTTTTTTTCTTTCTATAAACAACTGAGAATTAAATAAATAAATACTATTTAAAAAGAACAAACGAACTGTTCTCTGAGTAGGCCAGATAAGAAATGGAAGACACTAAAGACAGGGAAGTTAAGGAGAAATACAAAAATGATCTGTTAGGACTAAGAGGCTACGCTAAATTCATTGGGAAATCTTGCCAATGGAATACAGAACCATTGGCTGGCTCTAGAACTGAGTGAAGACCACTCAGAGAAAGAAATATTACAACATTTAAACAGGGAAGAAGTTAGGTAAGAGTAGTTCCCAGCAGGTTAAGCATTTCAAATTTTACATTTAAGATAGGTTAATTTGATACATATTTTGCTAACTCCCTGCCAGTTTCATTTTATTAAATCTGTTCATTTTGCCATGGAAAAGCTTATTTGTACCTACCTTTACCAAAATCAGTGATGATGTCACAGCAGAGAAATATAATACTTGAAAATGAAAAGAAGATAACCACTTCTAATTTCAGCACTAAAAGCAGTATTACTAACCCCTTACTAAGATTTTTTTTTTTTTTTTGGCACAGAAGACTTACTGAATGGGCATTTCAGTAGCACTCCAGAAAGCTAACTATTTGAAACACTTTTTAGACAGGCTATTAAATAAATAAGATGAGAAAAATACTTATAAGACTGACATTTTTTGATTTAGAAAATGCTGGTATAGCATAACCATTAGCTTAAAATGTTTGTTGTCCCGTATATCTGTAAGTTTTGGCTTACATAATAAACTACTAGAGGAAATGAGAAATGTTTGAATTAGGTTATTAAATATATTAAATGTATACCTTCCTCTAAATCATATATATATATATATATATATATATATATATATGTATAATCTGTGCGTGATAGATTTTCTTCTGATCTGAGTAGACATTTGATCTAGAACTGCATGCTTCCCTTAACTCTATCTAGCTTCATCAGTATTCTCACAAATAAAATAATCCCATCTTTTTCATGGAATGGTAGTATCAATCCATGTGCACAGACTACATTTTCTTCATTCGTTGGTTGATGGACATTTGTGTTGTTTCCAACTTTTGCTTGTTGCGAACAGTGCTGCAATAAACATTGGTGTAGACTGCAACACCTTTGGATAAACACCAGTAGGTCAGACTGCAGGGTCAAGTATATTCCTATTTAAGTTTCGGAAGAACCATCAGTGTTCCATCAAGGCTGTACTGATCTTCCAACAACAGTGCACAGCGCCCCTCTTCCTCCCCATCTCACCAGCACTTACTAGCACCTGCCTGTGTCATATATAGTTTGCCAGATGTATGGTTTCAAATATTTCAAACCCCCATTCTGTTTATTGCCTTTCACACTGATTTTGCTATTAAAAAGCTTTCTGGCTTTATGTAACTCAAGTTGTCTTGTTTTCTTTAGGTTCCTATAATTTGGGGGTCATGACCAAATGATGTCTTACACACTCCAGTGCCCTGAAGCACATATTTTTCCCCTACTTGATTCATAGTTTTATGTTTTACGTTTAGTTGTTCATTCATTTTGAATTGAGGTTTTGGGAGAGACTGAATACTCTTTCTGACTGGGGACATGGAGCTTCTTGTACCTGGATACCTGTATCTTTCTCTACATTTGAAAGTTTTCTGTTTTGATTTCTTTGAATAATCTTTCTCTGTTTCTAGATTTTGTCTAGTCCCTCATTTATCCAAATAACCTGAATGTTTGTACCTTCAATCCAGTTCTGACATTTCCATAAGTTTTTATAACTTCTCCTCACTCATTTCCTTCTCTTCCAGCTCTTTATTTTCAATTTTTCTATTTCAAACGCATTAGCTTATCTATTTTGTCTCTATTGTTAATGATTCACCTTCCTTTTCACTCAATATGGTCATTAGCTTAAGGAGTTCTATTTAAGTTGTTTCCATGATTCCGTTGAGTATCTTTGCCAGAAACCCACTGAGTTTTAAATTCTCCATCTCTTATAGTACTGCTTTATCTCCCAAAGTTGATGCTAAGCAGCATCACCCTGGAGTCTCACAGACACAGATATTGGCAGCCAATGGATGAGTCCTCCAGTCCCACTGCAGGGCTAGCAGTGATATGGGCCACAACTCAGGTTTCTTCCGTCAGAATGCAAGTCTCTGCCGCATAGGCAGGCAAGTCTAGAGTCTGCATCAGAGAGTACTGGACTGAGGATGGAGCCCTTATTCTGACTGGTATTGGAGTGCAGTTATTTAACAGTATCATCTCCCTTTTATGCTCTTTTCCCTACTAGGTGGATGCTTGGTTCCCTCTCTTGACCCACATTGGAGAGTGGTGGTAGCAGGTAGCTGTGTATATAGATAATGAGCTTCCATTAGTTTAGTGCACAAATATTGGTGTAGGGTCAGGAAATATAATACTCTTACCAGCACTGGGCCTCACCTTGAAGAAACTGTCCTTGCACTTAAGCCAAAAGCCTATGTCTAATTCTCTTTTGCTTCCTCAACTGGTAGGCATCACTCTCCAAGCAGATGTAACATGGCAATTTCTCCTTCTTTAACACACCTTTACTTTTCATTGTACTAAATCCAAGCATGATATGCTGTCCCCTAACCTCCTTAGCACATACAAAAGTGATTTGATGCGTAAATATTTGTATAGTTTGTGTCTGTGGAGAGCCAGTTGCTGGCTCTCCCAAAGAAGCTACTTTTGCACTTACTGCTACTCTTTATATTTTGCTAACTCAAAGGCACAGAAAATATATTCAACAAGATCATAGAAGAAAACTTTCCCAACTTAAAGAAGGAAATAACTACAAAGATAGAAGAAGCCTATAGAACACCAAACAGACTACACCCCCCCAAAAAAAGTCCCCTTGCCACATAATAATTAAACAACTAAACCTACAGAATAAAGAAAGAATATTAAGAGCAGCAAAGGAAAAGGGCCAAGTGACTTATAAAGGCAAACCCATCAGAATAACACCCAAATTCTCAGTGGAGACTTTGAAAGCCAGAAGGACCTGGAAAGAGATAATGGATGCCAGCCTAGACTAATATACCCAGCAAAACTTTCTATCATCATAGACAGAGTGAACAAAACATTCCAAGACAAAACCAGATTTATTTACACATAAACTATAAGTTAGTAATGTCTTTTGGATACAAATATTCATCTCAGAAATTAAGCTATAGAGCCATATTTGGGATATAAGGAAGACATTGGGCACAAACAGACTCACATGAGGCATATACTTCTCTCCTAATATATTAAACACTTAAATCCCAGCACTTCAATTGTATTTTATTAATTCAAATTTAATTTAATTCATTATAAAACTTTCCTGTTGATACTGCTTCCCTAGAAACTGAACACTTTAAATTGATTTTATATAACTTTTAGCTAAATATTTGTCAGTTAACCAAAAAACAATCTAAGAAAATGTTCATTCACTTCTCAGTATTCCCATTGATATCACTATTATATATTCTCATTATTTAGGGGAAAGGCCCTATAATGATTTCATTCATATTTCCACTTTATATTCCTTTGGTGATTTTCGTCATATTAATTCATCCCTTTGCTCTTTAACTTTAAAGTAATTATTTGTCCAACAACACATTTTCATACCAAAATAAATAGAAATGGCTCTGGGATGAGAGTTTCTTTATGGACCTTACAGTTTCCTTAGCACCTGCTTTACATTTCTCTTCAAGAAACTAAAATCTTTTTCCCATCTAAGATACAATGTTTTGTCACAAATTTAAGCAATATCCACATAGCAGAGCTTGGCCTTATGCCACGGAGAAGCAGGAGGTGTTTGTGGAACCATTCTATTGATTTTCACACATTATTTATTAGAAATGTCCCCTGGTTTCCTCACAGTGCTAAGTGTAAACATTTGCCATATGTCTGTACCTTAAAGATTATTTAGTTGTTCACGGAACAATCTATGTCTTTCCATCAAAACTGTACCCTCATTCCAAAAGTAAATAGCACTATTTTATTCAATGGTTCGCATTTGAGAATCTTAACCACATATTTTTGGCCTTAAATTGCAAACATTGTGTTACTACTAAAAACCATCTTTTTTTTTGTTGTTGTTGTTGTTTTTTTTTTTTTTTTTTTGCTTTTCGAGACAGGGTTTCTCTGTGTAGCTTTGCGCCTTTTCCTGGAACTCACTTGGTAGCCCAGCCTGGCCTCGAACTCACAGAGATCCGCCTGGCTCTGCCTCCCGAGTGCTGGGATTAAAGTCGTGCGCCACCACCGCCCGGCTAAAAAACATCTTTAATCATAGTAAAATTTTATCAAACTTCAGTAAATCTTGTTGTTTGTGGCTTTTGGAAAAAATCAGCTATTCCTAAACATAAATATTTATATTTAAGTTTAATATATATATTGATGTTGGATATTTTTGGGAATTATGTGCAAATTTTTAGAGATTTTTTTTAAATTTATGGTTTGCCAAGATATAGAGATTATGAGTAAACTTATAGACACAGTTCATAGAATTTCCTACTCAAAAATTTGCCTTGTGAGGTTTTCAAGTGATAACGTTGCTATCGTAATAAAATATTACTAATTTAGATGGCATGCTTCACTAATTGCAGAAGATAATCAAACAATAGAACTGTTTCCTTTAAGATAATGTTCTACTGAAGGAATGGGGGAAATTGGGTTCCAGATCTGTGAGTGCAATAAGGTCAACACTAGGTTAGTTTATCATTCTACCTTTAACACAATTCTTTATAAGGGTGCCACTTTTTTTTTCTAATTTATCTTCTTAGTTTTCTGAAAAACAGGTAGATCAGTTGCAGTCCCCAGACCAGCACTGTAGTTTGTCTGCCTGTGTAAGAGCTTTCATATGAACAATGGTGAAGGTGTGATCTAGTGTGTGAGGGGTGACCTAAGGAATCATGAAACCTAATTCAGCGCATTCAGTTAGACAACAGTAAGAGCAGAAGATATTCTCAGCTTTGATTCAGACCAGCTGTTTGGTAGAAATTCAGAAAAGTTAGAATAATTATGTGAAAGCAAATCATAGGAGTGGGTATAAGTTAATTGGCTTCCTTGTTGATGTAGAGAGGCATGTTTGCTCATCTCTCTGAAAACTCCATGTTCTGCACATCCTTAGGATTCTCCATTACAAGTCTAAAGTTCAACTTATTTGTAATAAAACATTATTTAAAGTAAGTTGAAGTAAAAATTTCAACTGATGAAAATGCTATTATAATGACTAAATTTTATAATTTCCTCTTTCACTTTTAGAATTACTTATTTTTTATGTCATTCTAGTTAAATATTTTCCAGTATATCCACAGCACAATATTTTTGTAGAAACATCTCTAACTTCAAGGTCATATTAGTGGTTTAATTTGTGCTATAATATGTCAAATTAAGTTTCTCTGGAATGGCTGATAGTCAGATATGGACAAACACATCTGAATTAGATAGGACCATACTGAGGCAGAAAATAATACATACTTAAAGGAGAAAATAGTGTTTGTTAATTTTATGGGGAGAATGTATGACACCTGTCTACCAAGTGTATTAGCTGAATAGAATCAGCCAAAACAGTGTCTATGAAGGTTAGTAAATTTCTTCTTTGCTCTGTGCACATAGAGTCAGTAAGAGCTCTTAGAAGGACTACTTTTGGAAGTTTCATAGACAGATAAAATTGTATCAGTCTTTTAGAGATTTAAGAAATCAACCGATAAGAAGAATCATACAAAATGAAGAAAGTCAGCACATTGCTCCATAGAGCTCATATATATTCTGCCTCAGAGAGAACAGTAGTTAGTATTGATGAGTGAGGGCTGGGTAGGCTCGTGGTGGTAACCTAACCCCAGTCCACATTCCTTTCATTTCCTACCTGCTGGAACACCAAGCCATCTATGGTGTGAACAACTGGCTGAATATCTTTACTAACTGTTTTCTAGATTGGTTTCACAGAGGTTGTGAATGTGGAAATAAAACAAGCTTTGAATGGAATTCCTAGAGTATAGAGGATCTAGATACACTTGTATAATACTAACATTGAAGATTAAATGGAAACCACTGAATAGCTTGGGGTAGAGCATGCTGCAGTTCACATTTTAACCCAATGGTTGCTGATTTAGAGGCTGACACAGTTTAGAATCAGGACACAAGACGGATTGCAGTCATCCCTGAAGAGACAGAAGTTGAAGCCACGTGGAAGTGTTGAGAGCTGCTCACATTTGGGATATCTTTATTTCCTGAATACCTTTTTTCTTTACCAGAGTTTTTAAAAAATGTGGAAGTGTTTTATTCAAATGCATGAAAGTGAAAATAAGGGAAAGAATGGCCCTGTAAGGGAATAATAATATTTTTTTGTGGCACAGTAAAGATATCAAGTAGATATCCTGCCTTTCTGAGTTTAGAAGCTACAAACACCAAAATTCAGTCTCGAGTGTCTAACTGGTATTTGAAGCCATAAGATAATACAAGGTGTTCTTAGTTTAGGGTATGTCCATTTACTATATTTCAGGGAATCATAATAGATGCTTTCATGTTCTTTGACAATGAGGAAAAATTTTTGTGACCTTCATATAAATAGTTTTGAGTCATCCTTTGTTCTTAAATATATGGCCTCACTAAGGATGCATTATTTCATTATGTTTAATTCTCATAGAAATTTTAAAATTAGCCTTACATGTATTAGTAATGCTTCCCAAGTATAATATTCTTAATCAGATATAACTATATCACTTACTTTCACAGAAATAAAATTTTACCCATTATAAAACCGATTATGTCATAGATAAGAAATCAGAGCACACATTTTGATAAGAGTTCATTTGCATGAGTCACATAAACTGCCAAAACATACATTTTCAGAGAGGAAACAGATTTTATTAAATCTGATTTATATCAAACTATCATTTACTAATTCCCAGGGGCCCAACTCTGGCAAAGCCGTGTGCTTCAGTGTATATATTTCTGTTCCTTTCCATTTTTTGTCATCATGGTTCATGAAAGAGTGTTATGAAATCTAATTAATTTAATTAATGAATCTCAGGGCCATTGGACCATGTGTTAACATGAGTTAGTCTGTGAAGAGAGAGCTTTCCCACCCATGTCTTTTCTAAGAGAATGGGAGTTTAGTGACCTCCACTGATTGGGTCCACTAAGTACTAATAACTTTTTTATCAAAATGATACACATGGCTATCTGCTAACAAGTTTCAAGCACGGAATGCCAGCAGTAATCCCAAAGATACTGTGGATGCTGTTGTAGGACTAATGAAATGGAATATTACACCCAGCTCTCAGCAAACTTAAAGCCTTGTGTTTTCTTAGGTTAAACCAGAAAGTAAATAACTACAGGAAAGTGTCAAAATCTGCCCTTGTAGAATACAGGCCTAAAATACAATTTCTGTCCTTCCTGGTCTCCTCTGCTTTTTTTTTTGGGGGGGGGCAGTTGCTTTTTGTTACAATTGTAATCAAAGCCCTTTGGCCACTCAGTTTTCATGTCATCAATTTGAAAAAAAAAAAATCACACTTGAAAGAAAACCAAAGTTTTCATCTCTATGCTTTTGCAACTCTCTTCGTGCTGCCTATAAAAATGTGAGCCCTTGCCAGGCGGTGGTGGTGCACACCTTTAATCCCAATACTCGGGAGGCAGAGCCAGGCGGATCAATGTGAGTTTGAGGCCAGCCTGGTCTACAAAGTGAGTTCCAGGAAAGGCGCAAAGCTACACAGAGAAACCCTGTCTCGAAAAACCAAAAAAAAAAAAAAAAAAAAAAAAAAGAATGTGAGCCCTGACTGATGTGTGTATATGAGTTTCCATTTAGTCTTTGTCACAAAACAGAAACAGAAGCAGCTAAGGGAAAGGACACACAATTGAATGAATAATGAGTAAAAAAAAATTAAATCGCTACAGGAGAAAATGTGTGAGTGTTCAAGGCAGACAAGGCTAATCGTTTACAGAATACAGACCCCACTCTTTCAATCCAATATCCTCATTGGCAAAATGCACCCAATGGCTATTGAATACATACTTATTGAAGGTGATATTCATAAATAGCATGATGAATGGGAAACCTGCTAGAATTCTTCACTTAAGGAAGTAACTGATAGGTATGTGTTCTAAATTCTCCTCTTAATAGATAGAGGAGAATATATACTGTTCTGATCCATAAACAGCAAAGGTAAAGAACAGAATTTTCACTCCCTGTGCATTTCTGCTCCAGTGCATCTACAAAACAGTATCACCAGGAGGCTTCTCCAACTTGTGTATGCAGTGGCTTATTCATCCTTTCCACATGGATATCCCTCAGGAACTTCTACTAAATTCATTGTCTTTTTCCCAACCAGTAATAGCATCCAAGACAGAGGACCGACCATGAGCTATTCTAGTCTCAGCCTTCTCCTGTGGGTTTGATCCAATTAAAAGGGCCCTACAAAGCAATTGGAAGGACACCAGCTCCGTGTCCTGCAGCAACTGAGTTCAACCTCTTTCTACAACTCCAAACTGCTAGGATTTTCTTTGGGGGTTTTGCTTCCCTTAAATTAATCATAATGTGTCTTGAAATAATGTATTTGCAAGTCATGATCTCTCAAAGGTATTTGCTGTCATTGTTATTCAAAATTACACACATTCTCATCACTTATCCCTACTTTTAGATCAGTTCTATTGTTTCCAACACTAAGTGTTCAAGCTCAATTCTCTTTATTAGTTTTATTGGGTCCACTCACACTCACTTTGATACCACACCCATGAACCTCATCTCCTCTACCAGAATCATACTTCCTCCAGCTCTACCCATCCATGATCTAGTCTCTACATCACTACTAAGCATATGGCTCTGAAAAGCAAATCTAGCATTGTAACTGATAAACTGCTTCAGAAACTCACATGTGCTTCATGGTAAAATCTAACTAAAGCCCTGAGCTTTGAAGTGGCCATGATCAGGTGTGATCTGCCTCCCACCTGTCTGTTGTGAAAATATCTGTCCTTGGGAGATAGACCATGCAATGGTAGCCTACTCCTTTTGAGGTTACAATGACAAATCAAAGCTTGATTCCAAAAACTTCCTCCTGAGGAAGCCATGAGTTAATTGGACTTACAGAGGATTAGTGAAGGGTTACTGACATGAGCATGGGTAACCCCAAAGTTGATACACTGAAAAAAAAATCTTTACCCAGCATGGATGAAAACTTCCTCAAAGCAGCATAGAAGGTACCTATTTCCTTAAAATTTCCTCACCTATGTGCTCTACCTCCTACCTAACACCCCAAAGCCATATGAAATTGAGGCTGAATTCAGTTCATCTGGTTGGCAGGAGCAGCTGGATGTTCACTGAATGTCCTATGACCTTTCCTGGCTCCTTCTTCTGTGGGAATCATCAACAGTCAGCAAGCCCAGTTAAGATGAACCTTGCCCACAGGAACAGTTGAACTGACAATGGGGAGTTTGGTTTGGGGGATAGGCCTTAACACCATCTCATTGGCTCTCCACTCTTCACCAGATAGTTTACTTTTGTGCAGACAATGTAGGTCCACTAGGTTTGTTTCCTTAGTCCCAGCCTCTCAATTCCTCATCCCTAAACTTAATGCAGTGTCTCTGGCATCTATAATGGTGGTTTTCCAGTAAGTTGGAAAACTCTGCCACATTTTCTTCCTAGCAGACTACATTCAGTCTTCATTTCTTCATGTAAATAATTCGAGATTACCATTCCTATATGTGATCTTGTATTTCAAAAAATCAACCTTCAAATGCCCAGTGTAACAGTGTGTGGTCCATTTTTTAATGGGCTTCTTCTTCCTTGTGGCATTGTGAAACATGAGGACAGTGTTGTAACATCTTTGTACCCCACTGACTGTCATATCATGCATTCATGTATGCTTTGACTAATACCAAGAGGACAGCAACTGAATATCTTGTTTTGTCCTTATGCACTCTGTTATAAACATATTCATTCTAATGGATTTTTCAGAATTCGATTTTTGTTGTTGTAATACATGTTAGTTAAAAATCTTTATTTCTTCCTCCACAAATTCTTCCAATATCTCAAGTCCAGTTTCTTTTGGGGGCACCAGTACACTCACTTCCTTTTTCTTTTGTCCTGTTGCTACTATACAGGGTCTGTGCACATAACTCAGTTGATTAATTTGTTCAGTACATGTAATGGGAGTCTTGCTCTTACTTCATAAGTATAAAATTATATAAAATATTCATGTTTACTTATGTTTTGTGAAGATCTATATGTGGTAGATTATGTTATTATAAT
The DNA here is from genome assembly GCF_004664715.2 of Peromyscus leucopus. NCBI lineage: Eukaryota > Metazoa > Chordata > Mammalia > Rodentia > Cricetidae > Peromyscus > Peromyscus leucopus. The sequence goes on along the minus strand of NC_051070.1, from coordinate 8,297,503 downwards.
CTTACTTTAAGTAGAAATGTAGATGAATGGATTCTTTTTAACTGTTGTTAGGGCAAAGCTTCTAAATTAAATATACAAAACTGTTCTTCTAGAAGATAATGAAATCATAAGCAAAACACAGGAAAAGAACAAATTATATAAGAAATGTTAGCTGAATTTCAATAGAATTATTAAATTAGTGTATGATGAAACAAAGATCTGTAACATGTTTAGATGCCTTTAAATTATTAGATGTAGAATGTATGAATTCTATCTACAAAAGTTCATCAAATGGGTTATGATATTTCAAGAAGTTTTCATGTTCTAAAAATGAATCATAAATAATGAATAATTTAAAGAAAGAAAATGGGTTCTGGGAAAGAAAATCATGGCATTCTAGGGAGAAGACAGCAATAGTGTGGATTATTCTTATTCTCCAGAAGCAGAGAACCAATAGAATGTTGGCTTATGCATTGCAGCTAGGGAGTCCAGTATGTCTGTTTACTGGAAATCCTGAGAACCCAGAATCTGCTCAGTTCACAAGGTTGGATGCCACTACCATCCCATGCTGGTACTGAAAGTCTGGGGAATTCTGGATAACCAGTGACCTAAATTGTATGTGTGTGTGTGTGTGTGTGTGTGTGTGTGTGTGTGTGTGTGTGTGTGTGTGTGTCCTGTGCCTGGTAACAGCATGGTCCCTCATGTAGCTGCATAACCATGTTTCTTAGAAACACATTGATTTCTTTATTCTGAATTCTGATGATTTCTTTTCCTCTGTATAATCCTGGATAATACAATCCAGAAGTCCAAAGAATCAATGTTCTTGTGTCAGTGAACATAGACATCAGCAGCAACAGATAAGACTTACTTACTAGCAAGGGATGAAAATGGGCAGGCAAAACCTTCACCCTCAAATGTCTTCATGTATGGGCTGAGCCAGAAGATGCCAACAAATCTGAAGGGCAGTCTTACCCCACAATTTCCCTCTCCAGGAAATGTGCCCATAGAGGCACCCAGACATGTGTCTCTTAGTTAATCCCAGATCCAATCAAATTGACAATCTAGCTCAAACATTATATAGGGATGATATTAAACTTTTGGTCCAAGCTCTTTCTTCCTCTCTCATTACCAGAATTGGAAAAGAAACAAAGAGCCAAGAATGAAGTGAAAACAAACCATGTGTTGTCAAGAGAGTCAGAGACCTGGTAATGTGAGGTAAAGCTTGGCTATGGGAAGTTTTAATGGCACTTAAGGTGGGTGACAAGACATATACAATTAGATATGAGTGCATAAACTTAGGACAGAGTTCTGTTCATACCGTCCAAATAAAACACAGGTGGGTCCTAGAACCACAGACATGACAAGACTCAATGGACATAAAAAGGGGAAATGCAACAATAGAAAGGAGGAAACAGAAGAAATCAAAAGAATTCAGAATAAATAATCTAATCTGTTTCTTGGGTATGTGGTTATGTAGACACAAGGAGGATCCATGCATGGGATCATAAGCATATCCAACACATAGGTCAATGGCTCTGTACAAAGTTCTTCGTATTTCTTTACTAGAGTGTGTTGTCTGTTGAAAGAACTATTCATACATGTGATCTTGTGAAGAGGAATTCATTGAGTGAATGAATGAATGATACTGGATCTGTACTGCCGGTGGTTTGTTATTATTATTGGAGTTATCAGAGTAGATAAGAATGGAAGTGTGTGTTGTTTAAATAGAAAAGTACCTTAAATGATTGACCAGTAAAGACATGAATTTGCCATCACAGTTTTTTTTTAACTTGACACAAACCTAGACATAATTTAGCAGATAGAATCTCATAGGATTGCCTCAATCAAATTGGCCTGTAGGCATGTCTGCATGTCTGTGGGGGCATTTTCAGGATTACTAATTGATGGAAGGGCTAAACCAGTATGTGTGGTACCATCCTTGAGCAGGGCTTTGTAAGAAACACAAGAGCAAGTCAGAGGAAGCCATCCAGTAAGCAGCATTCCTGTGTCGTCCCTGCTTCAGTTCTGTTACTAGGTCCCAGCTTTGAGTTTCTGCTTTCATTTCCCTTGATGCTGGACTATGAACAGGAGGGTGAAACAAACCCTTTCTTCCTCCAGTTCATTTAGGTCAGTGTTTATCACAGCAAGAAAGAAGGAACCTGAGACATTTAGTTTTAGTTATGAGCTAAATCCATTAAAGTAGCTTTTCTATATTGTCATTGAAATGAAGGACCAAATTTATTTTCTAGACACAGTTTTTCATTCTTGATTAATTACATTTCAAAATAACACAGTGTAGCTGCAACTTTATGATTGGAACTCGCTTGTGAAAAGATAGGCTGTGCTCATAATGCTGATCTCTCTCTCTCAGAGAGAGAGAGAGAGAGAGAGAGAGAGAGAGAGAGAAGGAAGGAAGGAAGGAAGGAAGGAAGGAAAGAAGAAAGGAAAGAAGGAAGGAAGGAAGGAAGGAAGAAGGAAAATCTTAAAACCTTAAATATACTTAAGATGCTCCTCTGTAAGAGTAAGTAACAGTAAACAGTTACCAGAGTAGAAGAGATTTTTTGTTGACACAGATGCAGGGGACAGAATTGATGCTACCTCTCTGATTTGTCACCATGCTGGGGCAGCTTTCTAGTGATAAAGCTACACAAGCCACCCATGGCATTGTAAAGACCCCTCACCGTGTGCCTATAAGTAACCCTACTAAATTCATTGAATCATTGGTAATATCTTGGTAGAACAGTTTCTTAGCTCCACCCTCAGTGCTATGATAAAAATAGATATTTGTTTGTATCTCTATGGAATAGCTCACATAACATTATTGGTGTAAAATATTCATAGCCATATATATATCCTTCTCTTCTAAGCATTCCTTTTTCTGAACTTTTATTTTTATATAACAGTGAGTGAAAAGTTCCCATACACCTTATCATGCCCCTTATCACATTCATTATTAGCATCTTGAGATATTTTTACTGTTAATGTATTTATTATTTTTGTATAATTAATGATCTGATGTATTGTTATTAACTAAAATCTATCATTAAAGTAGGGCTCATGTGGATAATGGCATATCTCTACCATGACAATACCATATAGAATTTTAGTTTCACTGCCTTTCGATCCCCTGAAATGTACCTATCCATCCATTTTCTGTCCCTGTAGAACCACTACCAATGACTAATCTTTTTACTGTCTCAACACTTTTGTTTTGCCAGCGCATTATATAATCAAAATCACACAAACCTTTACCTTTTCAAATTGGCTTATTTCAGTTTGCAGTATAATTTAAGGTTTTCCCATGTCCTTTGGTGGTATTCAAACTTTGTTCTTTGAAAGCATTTAAGTTCTATTTTTTTATATAATGTAGTTTGCTTATATGCCTATATAGTGATCTTGATTACTTTGGGTGTTAGTAATTATGAATAGAGTTATTGGAAACATTAGTGTGTATATTTTTTTGCAAATTTTTAATTTATTTGGCAAATATCAAGGAGCATCTGCTGAGGATGTATTTAGTTCCGTAAGAAATGAAGAATTTGCTTTTACAATGCCTGCAATATCGAGCATGCTCCCAGCAAGAGTTTCTATACTTATTTCTCCAACATATGAAATTGTCAGAATCACACATTTCTACAATTAGAGAGTTCATAATGCCTTTGACACGTCATTGTTTCAATTTGCATTTCTCTAATGATACATAATGTTAATCATATTTTAAAATCTTTTTTTTTTTAATCATTGGACATGTGTAGCTGGAGTTATCTCCAATCCCGCCTGGGCCTGCCGCCACTCAGACCCAAATAAACACACAGATGCTTATATTATTTAAACTGTTTGGCCTAATGGCTCAGGCTTCTTGCTATCTAGTTCTTATATCTTAAATTAACCCATTTCTATTAATCTATAAGTTGCCATGTGGCTTATGGCTTATTGGTGCTTTACATCCTACTTCTCATTGTAGCAGCTGGCAGCATCTCTTCACTCAACCTTTCTGTTCCCAGAATTCTTTCTTTGTCCTGCCTATACTTTCTGCCTGGCTACTGGCCAATCAACATTCTATTTATTAACCAATCAGAGTAGCACATTCACAACATACAGATATCCACAGCAGACATGAAGCAACCACCACTAGTCTTCTTTAATTTTCCGTTGCTAGTAAAACATAGTATTAATAAATAGTTTTGGTTAGTTGTATGCCAACTTGGAGCAAACTCTAGTCATTTTGGAAGATGGGACCTTACTTGAGAAAATGCCCAACTAGAATGGTATGTGGGAAAGCCTACGGTGCCTTTTTTTTTTTTCACTTGATGATTGTGGGAGGTCCCATCTCACTGTGTTGGGTGCTACCTCTTGACTGATGGTCCTTTGTGCTATGAGAAAACAGGCTGAAAAAAAAACACGAGGAGCGAGCTAGTAAGTATTAGTCCTGGATGGCCTATGCATGAGGTTCTATCTCCAGATTCCTTTCTTGAGTTCCTACCCTGACTTCCCTGGATGATGGGCTGCAAGCTGTAAGATGCAGCAAATCCTTTCCTCTCCAACTTGCTTTTGGTCATGGTGTTTTATCACAGTGCTAGAAACCTAACTAAGACTTAAGCTTTATTTATCTTGAGAATTTCATGCATTATATAATGATATATGATCATATTTCCCCACTATTTCTTACATTTGTCTCCCCAATGTCCTTGCCACACATCTCCCTCTCAACTTCATGACCTTTCCTTTTGTTTATTTTCTTGATAGCACTTCTTCCCGTCTACAAGTTCTTATATTTTTTGTGCCTCCTCTTCCAAGATATTTCCTAAGCTCTGGTGTGCTGGGGCCTGATAGAGAATCAGATTTGGGACTGGACATTTGATATTTTTAATAGACATTAAGTGTGTTACAAGTTTTATAGAGCAAGTTTGAAATTCTACACTGAAAACCTTAACCTCATTTTTAATGAGACTTTAGTAACTTATGTACATCTTACAGTTTTTATTTTGAAGGATCTAAGATAGAATCCAGTGCTTTACCACTTACCTATAAGTTTTCTATGCACATTTTAGAGTAGAATATTTTTACTATATTAGATTTTTTGGATGAAACTATGGAACTTATATTACATCATTAGGTCAATTATTATAATATACTTCTCCCTTTTAATTTTATTATCTTTGGGATCCCATTAATTGTTTAAAATGTCCATACAGGTGATTTCAGTGTTCTTCTATAGTTTAGCTGCAAGGTACTCTAACAGGTTGAGTAGCTTGTTGAATAGCATCTGTATATAAAGTCAGAAAAATGGGGTTGTTCTACCTACCCCTGTTATTGCAGCACCCAGTAATCAAATATAGGGGGTTCTGGGGCTAGTAAGACTAGGGAATCATTGACCTTCGGGTAGAGTAAGAGATGATGCTTCAGTAAATAAACTAGTCAGTGATTATGGAAGACACCTGAATCCAACCTGTGTTCTGTACATACATGTAAATATATATTTGCACACATGTAAACACATTCACAAACAAGGAAAAAGCAGGCATTCTGCATCATGTAGGGGTTTTTGTTATAAAAATAAACATTTACTTCATCCTTAGGCTCAATTATTTCTAATATAGAAGAATATTGTGTCTGTGATTGTACATGTGTATTCAAGATTTATCAACAGCTTTGCAAAATATGTTTATAATTTCTAAGGCTTTATATATCTCTGGGTATTCTATGAGTTATTATAGCATTTAAAACTGTGGTATCAGTATTCTTTCTTCCACATATTTATAGCTGTGCTTTTTTAATTTTATTGGTGATAATTTTTATTATCATATTGAATTAAATGATAAAAATTGTACCATATATTTTCTCAAAAGTTAAGAGAATATATCCCAAATACCTCTATTAGTTTGGTATATGCTACATGTCTTTGAGTTCAGAAATATCCCATATACTCAAATTTGCACAATATTAAAAACCACTGAAATTTCTCCAATCTGCTTGTTTTTCTTCCAATGTTGTCTAATTTTTCTCTTGCAATCTATGGATCTGTAGATCTATTGCAACATCAGCATTAAGCCATCTGCTTGTATAATCTCCACACCAGTCCTGAGGTCATCCATGAGGCCATTCTACCTTGTCTGGTTTACCTGTTCTGCTTCTCCAGGAAAAGTGAGGGAAGAGTCAGGCCAGCAGAGCACTGACCAGGTCTGTGGGTGGAAAGGGAGCTGCCATAGCTATAAAACATTGTGTTCCATTCAGTGTCTGTCTCTGGCTTCAAATCTCTTTCTTCACAAGGTTATGGTTATTTTCTTAAAGATTTTCCTTCTGTTTTGTGTTAGTTGCTTTTTGTGGGAACAAAATCATCCTCATAGATTGTAGTCTTGGTCTTAATTCTTCGATATTTTCTCCAGAGATGGTTAAAGCTTTTGTCATCTCACCAAGTAACTTGATTACATTTATTCAATAAAATATGAGTGAATAAGCCACAATATGGTGGTTAATAAATATGTCACTGTTTTATGTCATTTTAGGACACATAATACCACTTCAATATTTAAGTTACTTTTAGAAATATTTTATATCATAAGAAAAAGCACATCACATTTAAAAAAAAACACTAGAACTCAAATTCTTACACTGTATTGTTCTTTATGAACAATCAAGTTTTATGCGGTCTTCTCTACCCCAACTCTAAAACACAACTTTCAGGCTCTAATTGTGCCAAAATTACCTAACCTACAACCTTGTATACCTTTTATTCAGGACAGCAATATGTCAATAACTCATTCAGGATAGAAGCCTGACAGGGTTATAACTATTTAATTATATATAATTCCAGTCCCCTTCAACCTACATAGTGGATCCTTGATCCATTCTGCTACAACAATGAAGTTTCATATGAGTAAGAGATTTCCAGAATTTTATGTTAGCCATGAGTGCAGAATTGTGTCCTATATTACTTTAACAAAAGCAATTAAAAAGGGAACTTATGGAAACCTTTTAGTAAAGCTTTTTTTGGAGACAATTCGTCCAATTAGAAAATTGTCAAACATCGAACTCTTCCTAGAATATATCTTTAAATTTTTATCAAGGTATTTATGTATGATTCCTTTTTGAAGCTTACAAAATCATTAATGTGTAAACAATCATGGATAATGGAATGTTGGCTATTATGCTTTGTGTGAGTTTAACTGTTTTTTTTTTCCATTATGTTTATCTAGTGTTATTTTTAAGACTATAATAATACTAGAAGGGTTCTCCCTTCCCTTTCTTCCATCCAATGACTCCCACGTACTCCTTGCTCTCTTTCAAATCCATGGCCCTTTTTCCATGAATTGTTACTACATGCATATGCATGTATGTGTTTTTGGGTTTAAAAGGTTGCAACAAAATCAATTAATCTTTAGTTTAAAGGATTCAGATTTGTACATTAACTTATCAAACCCCAAGACATAGAAAGAAATCCTCTAGAAAAGAATGATGAAATATGGTCCTATGAGGGAAGAACTTCATTGCAACCATCCTTGTACCCTACTGTCATGATGCACATCTGTAGTGGGTAGCCATTCCAGCTTGGATCTGGAAGTTCCAACCCCCATTGAGACTCTGGCAACTGTCACGCCTACGAGGCGGGGCGAGGGGAGGTGCTGGAAACCCAAGAGCTGGATGGGCGAGCGCTCTCTCTGCGCCTGGACCCTGGACGGTGGAGATTGACTGTGCAGAGCTCCAGAGAACACCGCTGGATTGCGATACACCTTCCCCAGACCCCCGCAACCTATCCATTCCTTCATTTGTAAGTCATCCACTAAATAAATCTTCCTTTTAACTACGTGGAGTGGCCTTTATAATTTTCCCCAATACACATCTGTGTCCAGGAGTCAGTTTGCTACTCTCCTGGAATCTGTTTCTGCTACTTTTATTTTTACCAACTGTCCTTGACTTCATTGACAGGCAACACACCATGTATGATTACAGGCCAACTGAAGAGCACAGCCTCATTATGCAGAAGTATAAAAACAGTATGATGTGAAGTTTAATTGAGGAGCACAGGTAGGGTTCACATGTACTCTTATCAGGAGAAAATAATTATAATTATTTAGCATCTAAGCCTTTTTCATACACATGCATACTAAAAGAAACTACATTTTTTTTTAATCTAGGGAGTATCAGTCAAATACTAATGAACCTTCAGTATTTCACTTCTTGAGCTAGGATCCTCTAGTATCATATAGCATATATATTTAGAAAGACTAAATATGTATTTTATAATTAGAATGTAAATTGAGAGCTGGTAACAATGAATGGTGATCAGAAGTCTTTGAGGAGTATCACTGATCCTTCTGGACGTCCATTGAATTGAATTTTCAGGAGAAGAAATGAGCCAACAGATGACAACCAAATGCCAGATCTCAAACCCCTAGACTAGGATGTTCAAGAACCTCAGGGCAGATAATCTAAATACAGAATAATTCTGGAAGTCTGTATGCAAGGCAAGGAATAGAATCTATCAAAAAACAGACAAAAAATTGCGTTCAAGACATTTGTAAAAAAATATGCACTTTAAAAATTCAACAACAGAGGTAGAATCTGTATGAGAAACATCATACTCAATAGGTGTTTTTATTATTATTAAATAAAACCAATATGAAACATATTTTGTACAGTTTCTCAATTACCATAATTAAGGGTAAAATATTTGTGATTAATGAACTTTATGTGGGTTCACCAAACACTTTCCTGTGATATTCCAAAATAAAGGTGCTTATTTTTTAGAACAACAATATCTTTGAGGTGTAATGAAACGTTCCAAGAGAAATTTCTTTTCCTTCTTGTATTCTTGTTGTTAACTGCCTTTCCTGCCCTGTGACATAGAAAATACCAAGTAACATAAGTACTTATGACATATTTGACAATTATTATAAGCATTGGCAATAAAAGTGATACCACTTTCTGTTGTGGATATAAATACCATAAATCGGAAAATGTGTGCTTCAACTAATAGGTGAAAAGCCCTTGTTGGGTTTTATTTGTTGTGTTTGAGAGGAAGACCGATCCAGGTTATCATTAGTACTAGCTGTGTCATACAGAAAAGTAAGAGCGGAGTCTGACAGTGAGATTGAAGAAAATTTCCTCTGACATGTAAGAAGGAAAGGCAAGGAAGTAGCCATTGTATCAAGCACGCAACTACTCTTAAAATGACAACAAAAACATTGTAAACTGTATTAAAATCATAGAGAGACCAGTGTTATTCACATGTGCCTTTAATAGTATCAGAGACAGTTTGGGGAATCCATTTCAGGAGAGTAGGTGATGTTACTATATAATGATATTGCTGTTCAAGTATCACTCAGACTATTCTATTTTGCAACAAAAACATTAAATCACCATAAATGAAAACTATAAGAATATACTCTTTCAAGCATGCTACCTGTCAAAGTTAATGTGTGAGGAGGAGAAACCACTTCATCTCAAGTGTTTTTAGAGGCCTTTACCTCCAGAGAGAAGAAACCTGGTGAGGAAAAGAGAAGGAAGGAGTGTTATGGGATCCCACTAAAACTTGTGCTTCAAATTTGCACTCTGTTTTGTTCCCCAGGGTTCTGCTGGCTCATGTTAGTGGCAGTGCCTAGACTGATCTCCATCTTGAAGGAAGTACTTTGCATGACAAGGCAATGGGCAGAGATGTCTAGCTCTCTTTACACTACCAGCCCAAGCTTGATAGCAAAACTGATGCCAGATACCAGAGAATGATTCCAACACAGAAATAGGGGGCCCCAAAGAGCTGGCATTTGGCCTTAACCTCCACTATTTCAAATGAAATGATAAAATAAGAATACTTCGTAGACAAAAATCTCTAAGAATTTGTGCAAAGAGGATGGAATTTCAATGGTTCTTGAAAAAGTGTCCTTTCTTCTTGGACCTTCAACGCAGTCTCTCTCAAAGGTATCACTCTAGGGGAAGACACTTGGGATCAACTTCCTCGCCTTCCCTTGAGCCCCCAGGCCAACTCTAAGGGCCCCAGTGTTCTGAGCAGCCAAGAGTCACAAACAGTCCCCCCAGACCTAAAAATCATAACAGCCAATGCATAGTTATTCTTTCCATAAGTAGTTAATAATGCCTGAGTCTGAAAGAACATATGAAAATCCAAGGGATTGACGATCCTAATTCAAAAGAAAATTCGAAGTGTTGAATTTGCTAATGTCTTTAGAATGTTTCCAGATGATTTACCATCCTAAGGTAATGACGATGAATCTGGAGGATGGGTAGGGAACAAAAATAAGAAAAATCACATGATGTTCTTTAAATTGCAAAAAGAATTCATAGTTTTGCTTGGTTATCCTTTTCAATGAATGCATGGTATGGAAGAGAACATGTTATAATAAAAACAAAAGCCTAAATATTGTTCTACCCACTTATTCTTTAATATACATGTGGATCATCTGTATTTGATTTTAAGCAACGAGGAAAAGATTTTAAAATTTTAATATGCATTTAAAAATTAAAAAAAAAAAATACTTTGGGAGCACGTTTCAAAGACTCCCTAGAATCTCCCAGGCTCTGAGACAGGGACATTAACTAGACAATTCTGGTCAGGACTGATCAAAAGGCTTTAATGAGCAGCCTCCCAGCTCCACACATAACATTCTCAGAAGATGCCTGCAGTAAATACTATGCCAGCAAAGTATCCCAGGAGCAACTTCGTCTTGGTAATTAGTTTTAAATGAATGTACTCATTTAGAGCTGGGCACCTGAAATGGATGGTGTTTGGTCAATTCTTGAAATGCTCTCAGGGAAAATTTTGTATTGCCCCAGAGGAAAGTGAAGTGCTTAGCTCTTTTTAAATAATTCTAATCTCTTCAATTTAGCATACTTCCTTTTTTTTTTTTTTTTTTTTTTTTTTTTTTTTTTTTTTTTTGTTTTTTTTTTTGTTTTTTGAGACAGGGTTTCTCTGTGTAGCTTTGCGCCTTTCCTGGAACTCACTTGGTAGCCCAGGCTGGCCTCAAACTCACAGAGATCCGCCTGACTCTGCCTCCCGAGTGCTGGGATTAAAGGCGTGCGCCACCACCGCCCAGCTAGCATACTTCCTTGACTACAATCTTACCACTGCATGCTTTTTAGGCACACTGAATGCCTTTCAAGTTTTTATCCTGTGTTCCTTATTCTTCAGTTTCACTACAAATCTGGCTAAAAGAAGCCACCAATGACCATGTCATAGCGTAAGTGCTTTTCTTCCTTGAAATTTCCTCTGGTAAATTTTCTGGACTGTTATTTTAAATTCTGCCTCAAAACTCTCTACATAAACTGAGCAAGGCTTATATGAACTCAAAGAGCCTGAATCAGTAAGCACAGGACCTGCACAGGTCGGCACTGGGTTCTCTACATAACATAGCATAGCTTTCACCTTGGTGTTTTTATGGGACTCCTGAGTGTGAGAACAAGTGCATCTCTGATTCTTGTGCCTTTTCTTGGGGCCTCTTTTCTTCTGTTGTGTTGTCTGGTCTAACCTCAATGTGATGGTTTTTGTTTTATCTTATTATTATGTTTTATTTTGTCATGTTTGGTTTTTAATCTCATAGAAGCCTGTTATTTCCTAATGAGACAGAAAGAGAGTGGATCTGGATGCAAGGGGAAGGAGGGAAGAAGTGGAAGGAGTAAAAGGTAGGGAAACTGTAGACAAGATATTTTGCATGGGAAAAGAATTTATTTTCAATTAAGATATTAAAATACAATAAATTCAGTCACACTATAGTTTTTGGGAAATGTGCTAAATATATTTTCCTTTTTTTAAAATTGTACAGGAGGCTTTAATTGTTATCGTATGATTTCAAGTTTGAGTATTGACTACACCATTGTACAATAATGGCATTTAAATAGTTTTTAGACACGTGTGTTTTATCAAGCTTCTACAGAAGTATGGTCCCTTATGTTTCTTCAAAAGATTTCTCATGTGGTCCAGAGAAGTAACATGATGGGTAGAGAAGCTTCCCTTCAAATTTGATGACCAGAGTTCAATCACCAAGACACAGACAGTGAAAAGAGTTTTATGAAAACTACCATCTAATCATATATATATATACCCACATACATACATTCAATAAATATATAAATATATTTTTAAGATTCTCAAGGAAAGGCCTAAATGTTAGCCCAGCTTTATTGTTGATGATTCTATCACTTCAGGCCTCACCTCTTTATATTAAACAAGCAATAATGGGGGCAACTTGTGGCAACTCTCCTTGTCGTACTGTTCATTAGGTGTCCACAGTTCTTTGATTGCTATGATAATACACCAGACCAAGGCAACTCACATAAGAAGGTATTTGATTTAGCTTATGGTTTCAGAGCATTAGAGCTTGTATTAGTTGGAATTCTCTGGAGTAACCAAACATATAGGATGAATGTTTCTGTGTATATAGAAAGGAAATTTATTAGAATGACGATGAATCTCTCCATGTATATAGAAAGGGAATTTATTAGAGTGACTTACGTTAGCAATGCCTAACTGTGAATGGAAACGCTAAAATCCAATAGTTACTCTGTCCACAAGGCTGGATGTCTCAGCTGGTCTTTAGTACACACTGGAGTCCCAAAGCAGTGGGCTCTGATGCTAGTGAAGGAATGGATATGAAGCAAGGTGAGAGCAAGCAGACAAAGAACAAAAGCTTCCCTTTCCCATGTCTGTATATAGGCTTCCAAAAGATGTAGCCCACATTAAAAGTGTGTCTTCCTGACTCAAGATCCAGATTAGAAGTGGATCTACCTGCATCAGTTTAAGCAAAATCCTTCACTTTTATGATTTCCATTTTTTTTTTATTTTAGTTAATTCTATATGTAGTCAAATTGACAACCAAAAATAGCCATCACAGAATCCATAATAACAGAGAAAACACATGGTGGCGGGATCAGCTGAGAACTCATAACTTGATCCATAAGTAGGAGGCAGAGAAAGATGGACTAGGAATGCCTTGAAATTTTGAAACCTCAGGACCTGCCCCCAGCAACTCACCTCCTCCAAAAAGACAATGTCTAATCTGTATTAAACAGTTGAACCAAGTATGTAAATATATTAACCTTTGGGGTACATTCCCATTCAAACCACCACAGGGTATTCCTACAAAAAGTAAAAATAGGGCAAATGAAATGTGTGAGTGGATACTCACAAGTGTTACTATGCAAGACTACCCTGAAATTGATTCCACTGTGAAAGCAGAAAATCAATTCCATAAGACATCTTCTGAATTCAACAAGTATGTTGTAGCACACATATACCCAAGTCCTCATGCCTATCACACACATACACACACACACACACACACACACACACACACACACACACACACACACACACAAAGTGTGCACACATAATGTAAACTCGCAGTGAGATAATTTTTTTGTTTGTTTGTTTTTTCAAGACAGGGTTTCTCTGTGTAGCTTTGATGTTTGTCCTGGATCTCGCTCTATAGACCAGGCTGACCATGAATTCACAGAGATCTGCCTGGCCCTGCTTCCTGAGTGCTGGAATTAAAAGCATGCGCCACCACCACCACCACCACCACCCCGCCCCCCGGCTGAGATAATGTTTTATGTGTGAGAATAGTCACATGAGAAAAGTGGCAACACAAATAATGAAAGATTCAGAGATGATGGGTCATTTATATTACTTTTGAGAGTAAAAGATGCTATATACACTTTTGTAAAAGGTAGTTGCTTCTTATAGAATTACCTTATAGAGTTAGTAACACTCTTATGCCTACTACAAGGAATCCTGGAATTCCATTCTTTCTCCTTAAAATAGCTGATCAGTGTCAGGGATGGTCTGTGTCTTCCCAGTTTTAATTTTATTCCCCAATCACATTTGTGATCTGAATTTTGTCTTATTGTCCCCCATATAATATTTTAGCAGCAGGTTTATGTACTGGATGAGAAGAAAACAGCTTTCCAATATAAGTATTATGATTTCATATGACCACCAAGTCATATGAATTGCTAATTGAAGATTGTTTTTCAAGTGACCATGGACAATGTACTTATTGTCAGACATCCTTGAACTTTAGGCTAAGATGTCCCCAAATATGTGGGGTTTTTGTTTGCTTGCTTGCTTGCATTATCTGGTAAGGATTTTAATTTGATGTTTTCTTTTATCTTTAGTTATGTGTATGTGTTTGTGTTTGAGGGAGAGTGTACACATGAGTAATGGTGTTCTCAAGGCCAGAGTGGGCATAGGATCTTCTGTGGCTAACGTTACAGAGTCCTGAACCTCCTGATATGGCCCTGTGAACTAACCGTGGGTCCTTTGCAAGAGCAGCACATGCTCTTAACTGCTGAGGGTTTTCTCCACCTACCACATTATCTGAATAAAACACATTGCTGCTAAGTCATGGGGGCCAAGCAATCTAAAGTTACACAAGGTTTCTGCCTCCTTCACCTAAACTTCCTGTCACTTTCATTACACACTTACCACTCCCATTTCATAGATGAGGAGAGTAGGTCTCAGAGGTCAAGGGACATGCAAGCCAATGCAACTTCACTGTCGGGAGCTCCTTCCCACTGCCAATATTCTTTTCATATCTTATTTAACAATTGCTTCCCTAAAAGAAACAACTGGACACAACAAAATAAACTAGCATGGTCAACTAACACAATAACCTCAGCTCTTCAATGGCTAAGAGCTCAGATATTGTATCTACAACATGCTGTAAGGAAAAAAAATTAAATCAGGCATTATTCTCAAAGTAGATGAATAGACATTTTTTTTTCCCCTGAAAAAAAAGTGACTTGTCTTTTCTAGTAGCGTGTGTGCATGCTACTTGTTCATATATCAGTCTGGAAGTACTTAATACAGAATGTAAGATTAGGAAATGCCTTCATTTTGAACACATTAAAATAGCCAGTTCCCCCAAGAATGTTTATGACTCAGTTTGTTTCTATGTGTCACTTTCTCAGTTTGAGCTCTAAAGTCAAGAAACAATGAGCTGGAAGGAGGCTGAGGAAGAAAAATAATTCCAAATGAATAAATATGCAAGATAATTTGATCAGCATGGCTCCAGTCTCCTGACAGCAAGTAATATAGAGATTAACAATTAACAACAAAATACAGTGACCTCATTCATTATCAGTGAAATTGCTGGTGAACTGCATAAGGTCCTTCACTCAACTGTTTACAGTTGCTTTGGAATTTTATCTCTCATAAATTTCCTCAACTCTTGGGAATTTCATTTAACTCCTATTATACTATACTAAGAATTAAATAGTATAAATGATGGAGGAAATTCAGACACTGTGAACCCCTGATGACCCTAGAATATACATAGAAGAAGACAAACAGATAAATAATAAATAAAAGGCAATTATGGATCATTTATTCAACCATGAGGAAGAGCAACAGAGCAACAAATATTCTCTCTCTCTCTCTCTCCCTCCCTCCCTCTCTCTCTCTCTCTCTCTCTCTCTCTCTCTCTCTCTCTCTCTCTGTGTGTGTGTGTGTATCTATCTCTATCTCCTAAACTCATCTGTGTGTTTGTTTGTGTAAGTATAAGATTTAGAGAATTTATCCACTTTTTGATGGATCTTATTTTATACATCATATGAGAAGTATGACTATTTTTCGAAGTAGTTATTTTGTGTTTATTATTGTGAGCTGTCATGAGTTTATGTGCATTGCATGCTTGGAGCAGCTCATGGAGACAAGAGAGGACATTGGATGTTGGTTGGGAGCCATTCTATGAGCACTGGAAATTAACCTCAAGTTCTTTGCAAGAGCTTTAAATATTGTATCTCTCCAACACCAAACACAACCATGTTAACAAGCATTTTGCTCATTGAATTATTGCCCAAAATGCATCATTTGTTTATTCTTATCAAGATTCTCTTCTTTATCCTGGATGTAACTGACACAACAGGGTCAATTCTTAGTGGAAGGAGCTAAAGTTTCATCTCAGCACAGAATTTAGTGAATGCACATATCTACCAGTTCATCTTCATGTGGACACCCAGCACACCGGACTTATTGGTCACATAATGTCACTGGTAATAATAACAGCAATGGCAGTGATGAGTAGGTTTTGTATTCCTGAGAAAATTTGGCCTTGAGTGAGTTTTACACTTTTCACCATCTAGGTATTCTTTCTCCTTTGCTTGCCATCCCATACACCTCTCATCTTTGAAGATTCAGATTGACCGAATTTGCAGTCTTCCATCAAGGTCTTCTCAGACAATATTGCTGTGACTATCTTGATCTTTCTTCATTCTGTACTATGTCAATTTCTTCTGTTCATTTTTAGGCTGAAAACCTCATGAAGTAAATAATTTGTACTTTAAAATCATGAGATCCCAGGTGCCTAATATGATATCTGGCATTCAGGAAGATTTTAGATAAATTATCAAATGACTACTATGATCTTTAATAAGATGTAGACTATGCAGAATACTAGTATAATCTTGAGACATAGATAAGGTAATACAAAAGAGCTAATAATCAGACATAACATATCTCAGGAGAGCTAGTATTGGACCTTGACATGTAGACAAGTGTGTGTTGAAACAAAAATGATCATTAAATTTTCTTAAACATAATTTAAAGCATGGGAGTTGATTGTAAGACATTTAAGTATCTTATGGAATTCTAACAACTATACAGAGTACTGCACACATAACATCCCTGTTTTCCAAGTGTGATTACTTGCCAAATATAAAAAGCTACAAGACTTTCCTGAAGTTGTATACGGGGTAAAGAGGTGTCAAAAGCCAGACACAGCTCTAATTCACAGCAAGCTTGTGTGTTGGGATCCTAGTTAATGAAACTTGTCAATCCATGATTATTTTAAAATATCACTTCATTCCTTGTGTCCATCATTAAGGCTCTGAAACTCCTGTATGTCATAACATAGCTGTAGGTATGCAGTGAGGTCATAGTGATGTATTGTCTGTCATTTACACAATACAGGACTTCAGCAAGGAAGGCAGAAAGGGATGTTTGTTATGTGAATTCCTGGATAGGGCCCTTGTTATGGATTAGCAAATGTATGTTTCTACTTTTGGAGAGACAGTAGGAACATAATATAGTTTTTAAACTTTAGGTAATAATTTAAAAAATCAGTTTGACACATAATCATGTTTAAGCATTTAAAGAGGCAGTTTTATGCTGCCTTTCTCAAACCTGTACTCTCAGATCCAGAATTGATCCAATGATGGCTCACTCTACAGGAAGCTGCTGTCACATTTGAACGCTCTGCTTTCTTGTTTCATGCTTCTATAAACTAACGCTTATTTTCTCCCACAGTCATCAACTTCATTAAACAGAAATTAATATAACTGTTAGAGAAAATAGTAAATTATTTTGCCTTTGAAATTCTCATTTTATTAAAAAGCCAGGAACAAAACCTTTGGGAAATAATTTAGTGTTTGAAATTATTCTTCCCCTTTTGCTTTAAGCACTGAGGGTTGGTTGTAGGTGTCTTGGGCAACCTTCTTTGCTATTTGGTAGTAAAAACTGATTTACTTATCAAATGCCATTCATTCTGAAAGCTAGAAAACTTTATTTTAAATCTACAGTTGGCATCTATGGCTTCTGATATAATGATTTCATATTGTGAGGTAAAATATAAATTCAAGTGCCAACTTCTTTATATTCACAATATTCTACATTCATTTTTCACAAATGACCCATGACACAAAAGATGAAAGAACATCTTTTATTCCAATAGGAGAAAAGATAATCACTGAGTTTAGAGCCCAAAAATAATAATCTAGTTTGTACAAAAAACTAATTTGTTCACAGAAACTTTGTAATTTCTATAATTTTTCCATTGTGAATTTCTGTAATTGTTTTTTCTATAATTTTTCCATTGTGGACTCAGATGTTGAATGAAGTTGTGAAAATAAAGACTGTGAGATGGCTCCATAGATAACGTACTTGCAATGCAAGTGTGAGTGCATGAGTTCAGATTCTCAGAGACTGCACCAAGGCTGGGAACAGAAGGCATGGTGGCCCTCTGTAATACCAAGATTAGGGAGGCAGAGAAGAGGGTAACACTGGAGCAAGGTGGATAGCCAGACTCAATTAAACTGATAAATATTAGGTTTGCCAAGAGACTCCATCTCCATAAACAAAGTAGAAATCAGTGGAGAAAGACACTCTACATCAAATTTGAGTCTCAACACATATAACTACACATATACACCAACATCCATTTGAACACTATACACACACACGAATACCAAATACATATGCATGAATAATGGTTATAATGCTATCAAATTCCTTGGAGCTTAATATACCTTATTACGTGCTAAACATGAATCAAATGATATTTATGTGAATTAATACAGTTTGTGTTATCCAAATATTCACAAACTTTTAAATCATTTTCCTAAGCTAATGACAAGCTACTTTCATTATGATAAAAATTCCAAATTAATTAATTGAATAGGAAATCATAATTCTCACTTTATTTAGATCAGTTCTTGTTATAAATGGGAAGTTTAGATCAGCAATTCAAATACTATTTGCAACAAATTAATGTCATATATCTTCAAGTCTCCAAATATTAAAACCCTAGTAGGTGTGCAGGGCGGTGGTGGCGCACGCCTTTAATCCCAGCACTGGGGAGACAGAGGCAGGCAGATCTCTGTGAGTTCGAGGCCAGCCTGGACTACCAAGTGAGTTCCAGGAAAGGCGCAAAGCTACACAAGAGAAACCCTGTCTCAAAAAACCAAAAAAAAAAAAAAAAAAAAAAAAAAAAAAAAAAAAAAAAAAAAAAAAAAAAAAAAAAAACAAAAAAAAAAAAAAAAAAAACCCAACAACAACAACAAAAAAACCCAAAAAACAAAAAAACCCTAGTAGGTGAACCAGGTCCTGTTCATATACTTACACTTTGGTAATGGCAGTTCTCCTGGGATGTGGATTTCTAAACAAAGCTATACATTACTGACCAGTATTGAAATGGGAAGAAAGTGAATACTTCCTCCTTTCCCTCATCCAGTTAGTTGATCAGCTTTTCTTCTTCACCGACCACATGAAAGCACAGAGATCCACATTTTCCACACCAAAGACGGCTTATTATTCTGTTCTTCAAGCTGTTCCAACGGCCAGTAACCTGTCTGAGAACCTTGTTGACAAGCTCCACAGGTGTCCTGGCTTAATGCTACTCTGGAGTGCTTTTAATAGATAAGCATACTCTATCTGCTCTGGCAAAGAAAAATAGGGCAGAAAATCAGACAAGCATGTTCTCTAACCTGAGCAGAATACTTAACATAAGTCAAGGGCAAAGGAAACATTCTTCTTTCTCAGTGCCCGGAGGTGCCAGTAAACGGCTGCCCTTTCCTTTATATTTATGTATCGCACATATAGGCAGAAAACAGTGAATTTGACCAGACAGGTGAGAAAATAAGTTAAAGGTGGTTTCACATACAACACAAGCAGAAACACTTTGAAGTGCTATGAAGATGAATTCAATAATTGATCGCATGGTGACAGTTGAGCTTTATAAATGTTTGATTTGATACATATTTATTTGTTTATGTCTAATCAAAATATTTATTAATTGAGCTACATTGGAATAAGTATACAAACAGAAACAATATTGTATAATTAATCTCAAGATTTTGTGTATGATTGTTTAAAAAATAAAGAGTAAAATGAGGGAAAGTCTCTACATGAATGCACATATATTTTGAAATTCAATCTATATCTGCTTCTGTTAAGAAGAACTGTGCATTCATTCAGAATGATATAGTTGTGGTCATAGATAAAGGCAAGATTACATGAAGAGAATTCCCAAAGAGTGAAAGCAATAAAATTAACAATGTTCCTGTTTGCAGAGGACTGAAGATGTGCATGAGGATGTGGCCTTGTCTCCACCAACTTGTCCTTTTCTTAGAAAAGCAATATTTCATCTGTTAAGAAAATTTGTAGGCAAAAAGAGAGCATAGATTTGTATGTTTGTCTGTAGAATGGGCCTGATTTCCTATGTGTGGTGCTCTGATTCATTCTTCTGGATATTTTGAATAGTTTCTGCACATGTAGCCCACTTTATCTACAAATCAATGCTGAGATGCCCTTTAATAAGGGCAAAGAAAATATGCCAACGAGGTATCATACAATTCCAACTGTTACAAACAAATGAACACATAGAGAACTGAGGCTAATGTCAAAACCTCATCCTGGTCCCAGGAAAGATAACCAAAATCTAGAGTTATACTGTGTGAGCCAATTATCCACTAAATTAAAGGATGAGCTTCCAAATACACCCTGAAATATAAGCTAGACTCCAAAGCACAATGTTAGTCAATAAGGAAAATGTAAGCCCTTTATTTCCCAGTCTAAGGAATGAATATTCCCCAATGACAAAGCACAAAAATAAATAAATTGATGGCAGATAAATAAATAAATTCAGAGGGTTTTTTTTATTACAACTAATATCCATTTATGGCCTACTAGAAATGTGGCCTCTGTTGTAGAACAACAAAAACAAGGGAGAGAAATGAGTGTTGCTTTCAAATCCCCAAAGGTCATGACCTGAAAATTCACCTGGGATCCTTGTCCTGAAACCATCTGCTACCAACCATTGACTGTATGTAGCCTGTGATGAAGTGCTTAGAAAAGATTTCGCCACTTAACCTCTGAGGCATGGAAAGGAGTTAAATTCTCCTCTAAGTAATAGCAGGGCCCTTTTGCAACAAAAGAGGTGTGTATAATAGGGGGTTAGTATTGTCTAGGGAAAGCTTTCCAATATGATGGATTAAGCAAATGCCTTATTCACACATGCTATTAACTCTCTGCCTTATGAAAGAAAACATGGGAGGCTCAGAACAGTCACCCCTTCCAGGCTTAATGAGGCAAGAAAAACCTGTGTGTCCTATTCAGGGTCATTGCCATTTAAAAAGTCATTAAAGAATTCAAGGGTAAGTTTCGAGAATGAGTATTTGAATAATACATAGTAGAATAATACATACTAGACAATACATAGTAGGAAAATCTTTAACTAGAAATTCTGAGATCTCCATTTTTAATCTATCTTAGAATTTTATTTTTTCTAAGGCAGGTGTTGCCTCTGCCTCTATGTTCTCACATAAAATGGGTGTCACCTCAACATTCTCTCTGATTTACAATAACTTTGCATTGTTTCAAAGAACTTACAGACATCTTATAATTATAGATAACTGAGAAGAGAGAGAGAGAGAGAGAGAGAGAGAGAGAGAGAGAGAGAGAGAGAGAGAGAGAGGTTAAAGAGATGGATGGATAGATAGGAATGAAGAAAGGCAGGAAGGAGGGAGGGAAGGAAGGAAAGAAGGAAGGAAGGAAGGAGGGAGGGAAGGAAGGAAAGAAGGAAGGAAGGAAGGAAGGAAGGAAGGAAGGAAGGAAGGAAGGAAGGAAGGAAGGAAAACAAAATTAAGGGAGAAGGAAGAAGAGGAGAAAGAAGGGAGGGAGGGAGGGAGCGAGGAAACTATAAAATGTATGCCATTTGTAAATAGTTTAAAGGGAAAACATTTTGCGTCAATTTGATATGATACAACTAATCCTTTGTTTATTAACCCACTGTTAAAGTTATGGGCTTATCTGCAATCCAAAGAAATAATGTAAATGTTTTGCAGAAAAAAAATTGCATTTGGCCACTTAATCACAAAATAGTGTGTACATTTCTGGAAGAGAGAAAAGAATGTCTTCAATATTTTCCCCTTCAAAGAAAGGCTCTATTTCATCCTTTCTAAGTAATGTTTTCTACCGTGAGATAAAGGAGTGGATTAATGAGAAATGAGCAAATAAAGAACCACAATAAACTTACTGATTTTTGACAGTAATAAAGATGATCTATAGTCTAAGAGTGTGACTGAGTAGTTGTATAAAGAGAAGTCACTTTAGTTAGGAATGTCTGAAATAAAAAAATTATAGCTTGTATTTTAAATAATGTATGATTTATAAAATAGTGAGAATAAGATAATGAATCTCTAATCCTTAATGAGACATTATATTAATTCCACAGAATATCATGGAAGAAGGGGCAGAAAGAATGCAAAAGCCAGGGGGTGCCATACAGCGCTTTCAAGTCTGTATTCTGGACAAGACATGGCTTTTACAATCATGATCCCAATACTGCTGTAGTAACCTGCAAAAATCACACAAAAGCAAACCATCTAAAATCCCAGAATAGATAAAGTAGATGATAGCCATTCCTTACGTTATGCAGGGGAGCTACTGGCATTCTATGGTTGCTGCAGCTCAGGGATTGGTATTTGAGACTTGTTCTTTATGTGGATATGGGGATTGGTAGATGTCCCATGCTCCAGTGGATGTCCCCCCCACCCACCCATACACATATGGGTAGCACTAAGTGGACTTAGTACATTATCAAAAAGAAAAAAACATTAAGTTTAGAAGAGGAATATTAAGGAGCATATGGGGAGGTGAGGGGGGAAATGAAGGGTCTATATGATCATATTTTATTGTATCATGTATGAACTTTCAAAAGTAAAATAAAAATGTTCAAAGATAAGTATTTTTTAAATTAAACTACCTACCAATTGTTAGGCTGTTCTTTAACAGAATTTATAAACATAAAAGTGTAATTTCAGTCAATCAGAATATCATAGTCAAATCTGATAAGAAATCAAGTGTTCTTCTTTATGTTTGCCACCATAGACCATGGTTTTCCCTTAGAGTGCCTTAGTAACAGAAGCACATTGGTGTAATATCCACATGTTGCCCTCTATTACATGTAGTGCTTTTTATTTTCCGCATTCACTAAAACAGCAAGGCCAAGGAAACTTAGAAAAAGTTCAAACAAAAATTTATTTATTTATTGCACAAACAATAAACATATCTATTTTTCACATAATAAAGTCTTGAAGTTGTTTCCCCCCACTATTGTGGCTTAGCCTAGACATTTCATTGACAGCAATGAATATTGTCTTCTCATGGCATGTAAAATTTCCACTTGGTTCAGTTGTCTCAGAATCTTCCTACTTATGTATTTCCGAGACTGAAAGATTGTAGGTCAGTTAAGGGCAAAAACCTCTATTCTCTGTCTTCTAATTATTCTCATTTTATCCAGTAGAAATAGCACTTCTAAAGTTCTCTTATTTCAGAAAGGTACTTGAAGGCAATGGAGCAAAAATTGGTTTTGTTTTTAACTCTAAATATGATTTGTTTTGCTTATTAATTTTACTAAATTTAAATAACTTCCTATAGAAAAATAGAAGTAAAATTCCATTACAGGTTATATAGAATTAAGTTAAATTTTAATGTTATATGAAATAAAAATAATTAACTTTTTAACTGAAAAAAATCATTTTATACACTATATAAAAACATCATGGTTTCACCTTCCCTAAACCCCCTGAGATCCTTCCCAAACCCCAACTACCCAACAATTTCTTAATAAATATAGGAAAGTAATCATATTAATTCATTATGCTTCCCATACATATTAAAATGCATGCTTTTAAATTTTCAAGTAACCTCCATACTACTGATTTTATAAACCCAAATATACACTAACAGAAGAAAAGATATGAAGCTGTGGTAGATATACATACAATGGGATATCATTAAGCTTTTCAAAAGAAACAAAGTCTTCCATGAGCAGCAGCATAGACAAACTTGAATTCATCACTTTAAGGGACATAAACCAGTCTCAGAATGGTAATTACTTAATGACTCTATTTATGTAAGTCAACTGAAAGTACTCAAACACAGAGAGGCAGAAAATAAAAATTTCCAGGGGTAAGAGGAAGGAGGAAACAGAAACATGATTTTCAATATTCATTGGGCTTAGGTTATGCAAGAGGAGTTATTGAGAACCGATGTATAACATGTTGACTACAACTAATAATGCTACTAGATGTACCCCCAGATTTGTCAAGATGTCACATCATGCCAAGTGTTTTTAGCATAAGGAAAGAATGAGAAGGAGGGAAGGAGGGGGCAAGGAACAAGAAAGGCAAGGACAAAAGAGGGAAAGAAGAAAAAGAGAGGCATGTGGAAAAGTGAAGAGGATGGTCCAGAGACATTGAGCTGAGCAAGAAATCAGACCAAATTCCAAATTTCTACAAAAGCAACAGACCACCTCCCAAAAATAGTCACATTAAAAACTATCAAATACATTTATAAACACAATTAGAAATGCTATAATGGCCTTCTAGTTCATGGATTTAAATAAGATCTTCTGTTTCATGATCATCCTAAAATTGATAATTAGATACAAAATTTTAGAAGATAATTTTACCATATATTTTAATTTCCCAGGTCTGTATGGAAGAATCTTGGTGCATTATTTGTTTCCTAGAATTACACTCCTCTTACGAGTTAACAATTAAGCTGACTAGTGACACAAAAGAACCCGTGGCCTTCAGCTTTGAACTGCTAGAAAAGAATCTCAAGTTGATCAATAGGGAAAGGAGGTTCACTTAGATGCACATTGTCAGGTTCCGTCCCATGACTCTTCACTGCATTGTGCTGCAGTCTGTGAAGGAACATCACAGTGAGAAGCATGTGGCCAGCAATGCTACTCACCTCATGGTTGAGAAGTTAAGAAGTCGAAAAGGGAGCTACAGCCATAACATTGCCTTCAGGGACATGCTCTGTGACCAACAGATGTCCCACTCTGCTCTACCCCTTTAAGGCTTACTCTCTGACAATAGTGCTTTCATAGGGCATATACCCTTAGCAGGTGGACCTTCAGGAAACCTTTAAGATATAAACTACACAGCAAGCTGTTGAAAAAGACATATTCCTCTTTCAAGCTTGAGAAGAATTCAGTAAGACTTATGATATGAAAAATAGTTTGTCTTTAAATACAAATATGTCACCAGTTTGGCGGTGACTTTTCTGGAATCAGTTTATGCCATGAGCATCACTCTTCTATGAAAATTGCATACAATCTAATCTAGTTTAACTTTTAAAGAACCTTTAATGTTTTGAGAATCATGAAAGTGTATAAAACATGAAAAAACAAACTCACATAAAAGCTGTGTAAATTCTCATGTTAAGTGCTAAGAAAAACTAGGCTTTGCATAAAACCAATCAGAAATTATTAAAATAGAGCTTTTTGCTAAAAGTATGAAGAAGAATTTGAGAGAATTAAAATCTTAAAAGCAATGAAATGGCCGATGGCTTTCATATTATTTGCTTATTACTCTCCCTTAGTACAATACAACACATATATGTAGCGCATGAGTTCATACTGAACTTACCATACAAATAATGCTCAACTAAGTGTTTGTAGTGAGATTTTGTTTTGTTTGTTCGTCTGTCACCTTTCCCTTTTGCCTTATTTTCCCTTTATTCTCTTCTCTCCCGCCCCGCTTTAACAAGGTCTTGCCATGTAGTAGTAGTAGTAGTCCGATGGCCTAGATTTCATCAGTTTTCTTGACTCTACTTCCTCCCGCTTTAATGTGTCAAACCGCATGTAGCTCTCGTCTTTTCTGTAGTTCCTGAGCAGTATCAGGCTTCCTGCGGTCCGGGATCACGCTAAATGTCGCCTTGGGCCAGATCTTCTAGTCTCTCCCCAACTCATACCATTTTGTGGCACAAGCTTTAGCAGAGAGTTAGAACTCTAAGAAAGGGGAACGGGTGGTGCAGGGCAGGACCGGGTGGGGTGGGCAGGGGCAGGCGAGGGGAGCTATTGGGTACTGGAAAGCAGAGCTTTTACGTGATGCTTTGCTTTCATTTCAGGTTTGTCAAGACAGTCAATCTACGTATGGTTTAGGACTCACTAAAAGCACTCAGGTCAGAACTCCTAGGTCCTGTGTAACAAACCTGTGACCAATTGGTGCTTCTCCTTTCTGTATACAGATGATCCGGATGAGTGCTTACAAGATGATGACTGTGTTTGCTCCTGTCTCCCTTAGTTATTCCCTTAGATCTAGACATGCCGAACTAGCCCTTAGCAAAGAAATGAAACTTCCCAAGCTTTAAATTTCCTGCTCAGATGAGCTTTTTTTTTTTTTTTTTTTTTTTTTTTTCCAGATAGGGGATGGCATGATCTTCTCCCATTCACTGTCATTTGCCTTTGCTTTCTGGTTAAAACCAAATGATACAATGTCAAGAACAGAAGTTCAAATCTAAAAACAAGGTCAAGACAAATAATGCCTTTTACTAATGTTCTTTGGAATCTCTAAAATTCAGCCAGGGTAGACAGGTAAACTCAAGACTGCTGACCTAAAGATTGTAATAATCCTGTGAATGTGCTAACAAATAGAGACTCTAAATATATTTATTTAGGGATAAAAGATGGATACAGATTCTTTTTGTGAGAGCTGTAGTTCCTGAGGATAAAGATGTCATCTGAAATTATACTGGAAGTAGGAAAATAAAATTTAAATACATTTCCTAACTATGTTTTCACTTAATTTTGGTATAAATGTATTCAGACTCCCTTTATCACAGCAATAAACACAGACATGGGATATCTATGTTTAAACCACCTTAGCCTAACATAATTTGTAATGGCTATCATTAGGAGTTTCTGCAGAGCCCTGGTTTATGTCAGCCACGCTAAGATAATGTAGCTTGGGGTGCTCTTTGAAATGTGTGCATAAACACACACTTTCCCCATGTATCTGTTTTGTCATTTATTCTGCTATGTAAACACTGTTATGAAATTTAGTCTAATCTTTTCTGGTTAATTCAAACATTTTCACTATGCTCAGATAAATGTAACCAAAGCCAGATGTTGCTCTCTGTACTAAAAGAGCACACCCAATGTAAACATAATTCTACTTCCTGCTTTCTCTCTTCAATCCAGATATGTGGTTCTTCACAGTATTTCTCCTTTGCCATATTATGGACCTCCCAGAATCCAAGCCTCTTTCCCAACCATTTTCTGTGTTGGTGTCTACCTATAAATTCCTATTATGCTTCACCACTTTCAGAATAATGCTGCATAGGGCCCCATTCCATCTTGACAGGAATCCTAAGGAATCCATTTATTTATTATCAGCTGTCTTCTTTATAGGTTCTCAATTCAGGGGGTACTTCTTCAGGCTTCATTTGCTGTGCAGAATCCCGCTGCCCATTCCCTCACTTGTGAAACGAGACAGTCTTTTTAATGGATTCTGCGGGCTCTCCATTCATTTTCAAGACTTCATTGGAGATGGCCATCATCATCCTACTGTCTCTTTGGGACTAGCCTCCTCTATTTCTTGTCAGTCCTCAGCTTAGCATGCTGATCTCTCAGTCATGATGTCTCCTAGGCATTTTTACCTGCTGTAACAGACATTTCAGTTTTCCGGTTCATTGACTCAGTCTACAACCCTACTTTACATGAAAGGCTGTAAGCAGGTATTGTTATGTCACATTGTCACTGAAATTTTGTGTATGGTGGGTCGGTCTGGGGTTATATGCACATGTGCAGCTGCCTAGAGAAGCTAGAAGAAGATATCAGGTCCCATAGAGCTGGAGCTACAGACAGTCTGTGTCACCTAACTTGGTGTTGGGAACAAAACTCCAGTCTGTAAGAGCAGCAGGTTCACTTAGCCACTGACCTGTCTCCTCAACTCCCCTCTTGTCACTGATTTTATTTTGTCCTTCGTTTTTGTTTCTTTCATAATTCTTGATTTACTATTACTGGTGTGAGCTAATTCTTTGGACTACAGTACCCTAGAAAAACAGAGCTATAATGTTCTAATAAAGTCACATAGTGTGAAAGATGTCTTAGAATATGTCACCTTTTAGAACTGCCTGGAGATTTTATAAAAATGTGTCAGTGAAAGGCTTACTTGAAGTAGGCATGCATAGACTGGCTTAGTTGTTGCTATAAAAGCCATCTGCAAGTTTTCGGGAGACTCTGGGAAGGAGTGGTGCCTATGTCTTTCCTGATCCATTGAATCAGCTCTGGAGTGACGACTTTAATTCTCTTAGATCTCTCTTTGTCAATTCCATTTCAATATCCATACTTTGTATACTAACTAATACTTGATGTACATATGAAAGAGAAGAGAGTGAGTGAAATAGTCTATTGATTCCCTACGGGACATCAATATATTATGTTTTAAGTTTAGCAGAATAGCTTTTGGGAAAACACGTGGAGATTTAGTGGACTTAAAATTCCAGAACCTGCTCAGTATGCCCAATAATAGAAAACCCATTATTTCCTGTATCAAAAGAGGTTCCACCTCTAGGACAATGGGAGGAAAAGATTAAATGATGGCACTTATAGAACACATCACTGACAATTATTATTTCAATATTCTGTCACTATCTTAATGTTTTCCCAGAATAGGATAAAATAACTATGTTATATAACTGTACTGTTCTGTCATCCAAATGCCAGCTATAATATCTGTGTGCATCTAATTCCTGAACTGTTTTAGTTCATATACTGTAATTTTTGCACAGTACATTTTTAATTGTAAAGAAAGTTAGAGATTATCTAGTTTAATTCCTCAGTTTTATAATTATAGTAGGTAGGAGAGGAACTGGAAAGAATATATTTACATGACTTAAATCAGGCAGCATATTTAGTTAAGAACAGAATTAGGGCACAGAGATTGTTTTTATCTCCCTAATAAAGCCATTTTTTGTAATAGTATGCCTGGACTTGGCATTCACAGTGGCTTTTGAGTTGTTGGTTCTTCTGACCACGGGAAGCACTGTCTACAAACTCTTCTAAAAGGACATACTTTTCTATTACTTTCACTAAGACCATTCCTGTATCCTTGAACAGCGTCACAGATGCTATTCATTTCTCTATTCAGATGTGATCATCTAAACTAGAGGAACACTTTCCGGATGTCCTGAAATGACAGAAGCAAGGTTTTCCATCTTCTGCTCCCACTTTTAAGTTCTCATATTTTATTCCATGTTTCTTCTATACAATGAGTCGTACTATTCAATTTGGGAGATGGTGGATATAGGTTTGAAATGAGCACATGAAATCTACCTATTCCAAGTGGAAAATGCTATAATTATAAAACACATGCAGTTTTGAAATATTTGGGGGCAAAAGAAAATACAGCTCAGTGTTAGCTTTGTCATCAGTGTGGCAGAATGTCTGACATAAACAACTGAGAAGGAAGATTTACTCTGGATAATGGTTTTAGACAGTACTGTTCATTATAAAATAGAGGAAGTGGTGGAGAACAGAAGCTCATATTGTAACAGCCAGCAAACAGAAAAATGGAGAGAATTCCAGGACAGAGCAAGATATACCCTTTGAAAACATGCTCCTGGTGCCCTACTTCCTCTATGGGGACCTATGTTGGTACTTTTCAGAACCTCCAAAAAGAGCACCATTGGCTGGGGACCAAGTATTCAATATAAGAGTCCATGGGAGACATTTCATATGCATGTAGCTGGAGGGCTTCTCTCCAGGTTCCCCAAGCCCCGCAGTCCCACAATCCACGTATAAAATAATCACTCAGACACTTATATCACTTATAAACTGTATGGCCGTGGCAGGCTTCTTGCTAACTGTTCTTTTATCTTAAATTAACCCATTTTTATAAATCTATAGCTTGCCACGTGGCTGGTGGCTTACCGGCGTCTCTACATGCTCTTCTCTTGGTGGTGGCTGCAGTGTCTCTCCCCAGCCTTCTGCTTCCCAGAATTCTCCTCTCTCCTTGTCCCACCTACCTCCTGCCTGGTCATTGGCCATCAGTGTTTTATTTATATAGAGTGATATCCACAGCACTTCCCCTTTCTTCTTTTTTTAAAAAGGAAGGTTTTAACTTTAACATGGTAAAATTACATATAACAAAACAATTACCGAGCAAGAATTATAGTTACAATATTAAAGAAGATGTCTTATCTATCTTATATTTGTGAGTTTAAGGTTTTATAGCTAACTTATCTTTTATCATAACTGAGGAAATTACGACTATCTAGTCTTCAACCACATCAAAGACCTGAGAAGGAACATAATGGTACCTGAGAAATGGTAGATGGATGCAAGCAACTTTCGGGAATCTTGCAAGAGTAGACCAAGACAGCTGGCAGCCTGGACAGTCACCTAATGTTTCTCAGCATTGTTGGTGCATTCAAATTGGCTACAGGCCTAGAGTATCTGACAGACCATTTTCAGAAGCAGGAATTCTGAGAGACCATCTTACCCTGTCTTGGCAGAGTACAGTGGTCGCTTTCCTTGTGTCCCGCTTGTCCAGAAAGGACAGCATTGTATTTGTACTGTCAGCCATCAAGGCAAGGGCAGTTCTTTGCCCAGTAGGCCATTTTGTGCCAAAAAGACAAACTTCCAAATGGAAATGTCTTAGAAGCCCAACATTCTCTCGGGATCAATTGGTGCAGCCAGGAGCAATTGTGTCTCACATCAACAGAATTTTAAGTTATTTAAATGCCATATTCTCTAGGTCTATGAAGTGTTTGAAGATTACCTATCTATCTGAAATATATCTATGTATACCTAGAAGACTTAACTAACATGGCTACAAATATGATTATCATAGATGACTGATTATTAATCTATTTTTAATCATCCATTACAATTTTAAATGAGTTAAACATAATACCTCAAACAAGAATAGAAATATATATATACAGTATAACAAAATTAACTTTAAGTTTGTATTAATAAACTAAAATTTTTACCAATGTAAAACATTTTAAACATAAACTAAAATCTATACCAATGTAAAACATTTTAAACAAGTTGTTCTTTAAAAGTAGGTTCATTAATCTACCCTTTTATCTTATCATCTCCATATCCTCCTATATATCTATATTATATCCCCTTTTCTTTTTTAGAAAGAGATCACATTTATAATCAACCTGTTTTAAATAAAAATATTGGTTTTTCTCTGTCCCACACCAGAGGGCTCTTCTGATTTGGGACACAAGAATCTCTTAACCATTTTTTTTTTAAAGCAATATGTCTGGGTTTAGAGGGGGAGTGAGCCAATTCCACCTCTAAAGCCAGCTTGGTATATTTGGGAATTTGGGCGTAGCATGTCTTACTACTTCCTGCTGGAGGGGGGCGCTGTATCTTATGGGGATGCAAAGAAAATTTTAGACCTATGGGGTAGTCCGTGAGGCTGTATTGTTTGAACCAGTTGCCTTGAAACCGCTCTGGATGTTGGATCATCTGGGCCATGGTGTCATCGGAGTCCTTTCAGGGGGTCTTGGCTGGTGAAACCTGATGTATCTTAATCTGGAACAAGTCCACAGCCTCTGGCTTTCTGTGGAAACAAAAGCAGAACCTCTTTTCCAAAGTAACATATCCTTATATCCAAATTTTGAAGTCAAGTTACCTTTAAAATATACATATTGGTTTAATTCAACATCTTTTTTGATCAAATGTTTTTTTGTAGTTAAAAATACCAAAGACAACACAATCCAGATTGTCTGTGTAATATTCATCTTTACGTGTCTTTTTACATTAATTTTTTGTCTCTTTAAAGCCTATGTATATTTTACATACATTGTAAACGATGTTATCTGAATCAGTCTTTTTGTGAGCCTATTGCTTTAAACTGCCTCCTTCTAAGCCTGAAACAGCGCTGTGGCTGCTGGCTCCGCCCACTTCAGCTTCCCAACATGGCAGTGGTACGTTTTCCGCCAGCTCTGGGAGTCATCAAGTCTCAGAAATAGTGGGTCTAAGCTTTTATCAAAGCAGCATGTAGCCCAGAAACCTTTTTTTAAAAAAATACTAGTAAAGACTAAATCTACTACACAGCATAATGTGCCTCTGGCAGACCCCTCATTCCCGCCATACTGCCGGTCAAACGCACTCGCCAGGAACCCGCCAGTGTTCAAACCCGCGTTTTGCGGCGTCTAACTGCCCGAATGAGACAAGAAGCAGGAACCTGGTTTTGGCTCTGTTTAGAATTGGTTTTTAAATATTCTCAGGTTTAAGGTGGAAACTCGAGCCGTTGGGCGCCATTTGTAGCTGGAGGGCTTCTCTCCAGGTTCCCCAAGCCCCGCAGTCCCACAATCCACGTATAAAATAATCACTCAGACGCTTATATCACTTATAAACTGTATGGCCGTGGCAGGCTTCTTGCTAACTGTTCTTTTATCTTAAATTAACCCATTTTTATAAATCTATAGCTTGCCACGTGGCTGGTGGCTTACCGGCGTCTCTACATGCTCTTCTCTTGGCGGTGGCTGCAGTGTCTCTCCCCCAGCCTTCTGCTTCCCAGAATTCTCCTCTCTCCTTGTCCCACCTACCTCCTGCCTGGTCATTGGCCATCAGTGTTTTATTTATATAGAGTGATATCCACAGCATATGCAAACAACAATTTTCTGTTCCTGACCCTGAAAAACTCACAGCCATATCATAACGCAAAGTGCATTCAGTCCTTCTGCAACTATCTCCAAATTTTTCCTTTGTTTGTTTGTTTGTTTTTACAATTCCAAAATTATTCAGAAAGAAAATCACAAAGTTTCTAAGACTTGAGGTAAAATCGCTTTTCCAAGAGCCCCTATTAACAAAATAAAAAGAAATATTAATATTTCTTATATAGCAAGACACAGAACAAACATTCTAATTTCAAAAGGGAAGTATAAGAATATAGTAAAGAATGATACCAAAGCGAGAGTGATGTCCATCATTAAATCCTGTGGCTTTGTTCTTGATATCCAGGGATCATGATACCCTGATGTGAGCTTCCCAGGTCTTGAGAGCCTTGGTCTTCTGCCCTTTCCTTTTGTAGTCCCTGTGATCTTTCTCTTAGATTGGCTCAACTCCCCAAGATGGTTTGTTTCATTTCTCATATAATGTGTCTCTATCTTCCTGTCTCATTCCAATTCTTGAGCAATGTCAGTCTTGTGGCATTAACTCTTATTTATCTAAGAAGTATATTTTTATTATTATTTTGATTAATTGGCTTTTTATTATTATTTTCTTTAACTTGCTTTATGAACACAGACAGAAATAAGAGCCTCAAGTCGCCAGTGTGCCAAGCATGAAACTGGAAGTCTTCACAAATTCCTAAGTCACTTGAGATCTCACTGCTTTTCTCTCTGTATGTTCAGGATAACGTAGTAAAATGTATGATAATAAGGACTGGGAGGCTCAGTCAAAGGAATTGATGATAGGGTGGAACATATATCAATGTCACTTATTCAAAGGATGATTCTTTCCTGCCTTGAAAGGAAGGAAGCAATGATGTCTACTACAATGTCTTGAACATTGATATTTTATTACTTAATTCATATCAATATCAAGAACACTATGGCATTATCACATTAAACAGAAAGAAAAAATATTGTGCCTAAAATTTCAAATACCACTGGTGGATATTTACTGTTGATAAGTTTTGTCAGACTATGAAAGCAAATGAGCAGTTAAAATGATTTAGGGAATGAAGACTCATTATAAAAAGGATCAGAAAGTCTGGAAATACAACAACCTGTCATTTTTGTGATCCTTTTTGCTGTAAGCAAAAGTAGCATACCTCAAAAATGAAAATGTGGCTTTTGATGGAGCCTTGAAGTTTTTATTTCCCTTCTCAACTGGAGGGATGCCTCTACTATTTTAGTATGAAAAGCTCTGATAGCTATTCATTTATTTGATCTTTCAAATCGTCTACCTCCTTTAAGCACTTCCTGATAGGACCTTCTGATTCTCGGTTCTCACTTTTCCTGAGTTTATTCTTCCTACTTAACCTTTGCTGCTGGCTTCCTTTGCATCAAGACCCTGGCAGGCACCTGATTTTGCTGTTTTCTTAAAATTCTCTAGCACCTGTGTTGCTAATCTGAGCATGCTTCAGATGCTTTCCCTACCCATGTAGCAAGACAATTGAGCGTTTCATTTTCTAATTCTCTATACTCAAGTAGTGTGCAAGTTCATCACTCAGAATGATGAACATCATGATATAATTCACGTTTAAAAAAAGAAATATTAACTGAAGTTGTAGTAGAAGACATTCACAGCATCTGGACAGACATAAAATATTTTGAGCCAGTTGATACAACTCTGAAGAGAGAAAGAGCAAATTGAAACTCCAGATTGTGTTTATCTTCAGAACCTGATATGCAAAGCATTTGCTTTATTATATCAGAATTTGATCTTTTCTTCCTGTACTCACATTTGAGGAGGCTGAATTTTTTGTTCTATGCTAAATTCATCATCTTTGTCTTCCAGTTTTTTGTCTTTCTTGCATTGTTGCCAATAAGCAGGAAGTTGAAACTACTCTTGTTGCTCAAACGCATCCATCCATGACATGGACAAGGTTGTCCTTGTTAAGCTGCTTGGTTTAGAAATGCTCTGAGCTATGTAGCCTTCCTCCTGCTCAGTTGAATTGATTAAAACAAGTCGTATGAAAATTAAACACAAGCACTATTTGTATAATGAAAGGAATGTAGCAGAAACCCACAACCTTTAGCATTTCAAATGTAGGAATTATCTCACTGTGACAATCAAGGTTGATGTGTCTCTGGGGAATGAATTCCTTCTGCACAATAGACATTCTCCACGTGCTTTCGAAGTGAAGAGATTGTTTATGTCTCATCAGGTTTTAAAAAAGAAAGGATGTATCTTTTTAATCTCTTTGTGCATCATTTTGGATGACATTTGTATTAACAATAAAACTAACAAAACAAAATAATGTTCACTTAAGCTATAGCAGAGATTCAATTCTATTAAAATATCTTTTATTCATGTTTGTTTTTATCTGTGGTATGAGAATTTGAGAAATTGTTTAAAATTGCTTCATTAAATGCTAGCTACTAAAATGTAAAAGTATTAAAGGTCTGGAATGCTCTGTTTGAGAGTATCTGAGACAGTAGATGAAATTTGCTAAAGTGATTGCTTTGATCTCATTCTATAAATTTCAACTTGGATTCTACTTCATGGTATTGGTCTCTGGTTAACACATACCATTTTGTCACGAGAAACTCATGGCTTAGGCTTTTGTCTTGCTATTTGATTATCAAGTATTTGTATAGAGAATGGGTCTGTTCCTTAAAGGTCTAAGTTCCTAAGACCCAGACTCATTCATTCAAACTAATCTCCAGGCTAGCCCCAACTTACCACATGGACCCATAATGTTGTCTTTATTCCCATCATCTTTTGGGAAGCTCTCAGATAAAACTGTTACTATTTAACTTCACTCTGGGATAAAACTCAAAGGGATAAGACTGTGACTATTAGGAGATACTTTGTTTGATAGCAGAAGCTTCCTAGAGATCATTCACAATATGCTCTGCTAAAAAGGTTATTATTTTTCTTGTTTTTATTTATTCTTCTCTCAAATATTATATCCTGACCACAGTTTCCTTTCTCTACAGTCCTCCCAACCCTCTCCATTTGTTAAAAAATAGTGATGATTTGAGGAACAAAATGAAACTTAGAATTATGAAGGATAAACTTCCTTGTTGTATTCACAGAAATATATAACAAAGCACCTGCACCATTTCTAGTAACACACAATGAAATCCTCCTGCTCTCAGATAGTCCATGCAAACACTACTGTTACAGTATTTACAAAACATGACATCATATTCAAATTGGGAAATTCTGTGGAGTTTTTTTTTTTTTCTTGTTTTCATGGAAAAAAAATACTCATTGTTGTGGTTTGCATAGGAATGGCTGCCATAGGCTCATATGTTTGAATGTTTAGTCATCAGGAAATGGTATTCTTTGTGAAAGATTAGAAGGATTATGAGGTGTGGCCTTGTTGGAGGAAATGTGTCATTGAGGATGAGATCTGAGGTTTGAAAAGCCCACAGCAGACCTAGTATGTCTTGCTCTCCCTCTCTCTACCTGTGGATCAGAATGTAGCTATCAGCTGCTCCTGCAGTGACTGCCTTCATGCTGCCATGTTCTCCACTATGACAACAATGAACAACACCTCTAAAACTGTAAACAAGCTCACAATTCAATGCTTTCTTTTGTAAGAGTTGCCTTGATTATTGTGTCTCTTCACAACAATAGAGCAGTAATCAAGGCAGAACTGGATAACCAGGGAGAAGGATGTTGCTCTGACAGCCACAGCCATGCTGTTTGTTGGCACAATGGAAGAATTTGGAGCTTTGGACTAAAAAATGCTGTGTGACACTTTCAGTGGAGCTTAGTGTGCTGTTCTAGTTGGAGCATAGAAGACACTCCTCATGGCAATTTGAACTGAGGAGGCCCAGCTCAATAAATTTCAGAGGAGAAGAATATTAGCAAGCAATGCTTTCTTTGATAAGAGCTGCCTTGGTCATGGTGTCTCTGCACAGCAATAGAGCAGTGACTGAGGCAGCCATATCTGCAGTTTGTTTTGATGTGTTTTTTCCTAAGAAAAATATCCATAACATCATGATTCAAACACAAGTACATTTACATATTACTTCAAGCTTTCACTCTATAATTGTTCTCATCCCTTCACAGAAACCAATAGCCATAGTAATGTTTTTATTTTTTTTTAAAGGTGAACTATTTTGTTATCAATAGCATTAATATGAATTCTTTCTTAAGTGAAAGAAGGGCAAGTGTAAGTTTCATATTTTTTTAAAATTTTTTCCTAGGGTCTTTTGTTTTTGAATGAACAAATCATTTCTCTATTCAGCGCTTCCTGCATATTGTTGACAAATCCTTGATAAAACATTTGCTGAAAAGCAAACAAAACATGCATGCATACCACTTGTCATTTGTTGTGTTTAAATGCGTTTGAGAGGTTTGCTTTCCCATTCTCTAAATAATAATGGTATTTTAAAACATAGTCAGTTCAATGAAATAAAATTATCCCATTTAATAAATTCCGTTGCTTTCTCCACTGCGCCATCGCTTCTCTTTAGACAAATGATACAAACATTGCTGTGTTTCTTTGGGGGGCTGGCACTTTCCAATTGAAATCATTCCCTGGCCAGCATACTAACAACTCCATGCTGAGAACTGAGTTTAGAGACAGCCTTAGATAACTTTTGTTTAGGTATCAATTCTTCTTATAGATGATATGGCCTTGGCAAATTGTATTAAATCCTGCTTTACCCATTCCCTGTTTTTTAAATTTTATTCTAGTCCTCATAAGAATGATGTATGTTGAGGAAGAAACTATTCTGAAATGCTATGTGTGTGTCTGTTTGCCTGCATGCTCATATGCATGCATATTAGAGAGAGAGAGAGAGAGAGAGAGAGAGAGAGAGAGAGAGAGAGATGCGTGCATATGTGTGTATGTGATATATTTGTGTGTGCATGAGTGTGTGTGCATTCAGATTAAAAAAAATGATGTTAGGTGTCCTCCTTTTTGCTGACTTATTCCACTGAATCAGAGTCTGTAACTGAACCTGGGCTTATTTTTACAGCTAGGCTGGTATCCAGAATGTTCTAGGGATGCTCCTCTCTCCATCTTCTCCAGTACTGAGCTACAGGATCCCAAACCATATCCAGCTTTTAAATGAATGCTAGAGATGTGACTCAAGTCATCAGGCGTGCAGAGCAAGTGCTCTCACCCACCTGAGCCATATCTCAGCTCCTGGTATAGTTTTTAGAACGAAGTATTGTACAGAATCAGTTCCTTCGGCAAGAACACTAATAGATTACCCACTCATACTTTTCTGAATAAATCTTGACAGTGTCAAGATCTAAATCTAGGCTTGGGTTTCAGCCCTCTTCCTGACATCCATTCCTCATATCAAGACAGCAAAGTTACAGAGTTTCTCTGTACTCCGGTGTTGTCTTTCAAACAGGAGTGGAAACAGTGCCTTCCTCATGGACTTGCAAGAACTGTAAGTTAAACACTCTAGTACTTGATAGTACAAAAAGACTGGTTTGTTTTAAGCTGTTATATAAAAAGTGTTGTTGATATAATCACCAGGCCTCTCTTCAGAGTATATAGCAATGGGATAGATTTGATAATAGAAGTAAACAAGAACCCTATAAAAGCACAAAATCTGACTACTAATACCATCTCCTCTGTCTCAGGAAATTGTACCAATACCCACCCGCCCAGTTTCTCAGACAAAACAGTAGACAAACAGTATGAAATGTAACCCCGTTATCACTCCCCAATCTCTTTCTTTTTGTGTCAGTCGGGGTTCTCTTGAGTGGCTTATAGGTTATCATCTAACTAGCCCAACAATGACTGTATTTGAACAGGAACTCTATGAATTTGGTAGTTGTTCAGTCAAGGAAGCTGAATATCTCAGCTGTTCTTCAATCTACTTTGGCATCCCAAAGAAATAGGTCCTAACACTAGTGAAGGAATGCCTCATCAGCAGGATAGGAAAATTTCCTTGTAAGAATGAGGACAGGCAGATAAAATGCAATAATTTCTTCCTTCTTTCTTCCATGTCCTTTTATGAAGGCTGCCACCAGGTGTGGCCCAGATTTAGAGTGGGTCTTCTCTCCTCAAATGACCGATGAAGAAAGTCCTTCCCAGATGTGTCCAGATGTTCAGGTTTTAATCAATTCCAGTTGTAGTTGAGTTGACAACTAAGATTAAACATCACCCTTTTCATAAACATTGATCAGAATATTTTCTTATGTACCAAAAAATTATAGATGTAATTCTTATATCATTATTTCCATGTTTCCCACACCAAAAGAAGTACCATAAACATTTTTTAAATAAACTAATGATCTCCAAAAATGATCCATCTATTACCTGCTTATGTCTAGTCCCATGTGAATTACCTTTGGAGCAGTCAGATTCACTTTTCCCAATTACAAAGATGGTAGTCATTAAGTATAAAGCAGTGTTCCACAGCAGAAAAGAACCAATAGAATGTGTGCATATTCAAAAAGATGATTTGCTGCTTTGTTTACAAGATAGAGTAGATAATTGAAACATAACCATCAGCACACTAAGAAGAAAATACCTGTGAGAGCAAAAGTTATGTCTTTAGTTTTAATTACTATACCTAAGAAATCCACAAATCAAAAATGCTTCTAACCTGTAAGCCTTTTGCCCAAGGATAGATACTTCATGAAATGCTGGAGGCTATTGTTTATATAAGATAACCAGCCACATGTACTCACTCCCCTAAACAAGTTTGTTTGACCTAGCTGCATTTGTAGGTGGGAGGTATGTAGGCAGGAAATACATCAGGATGTACACTTGCCTCTGATTGAATGTAGGTGGGAGGTATGTGGAAAGGAAATACGTCAAGATATATGCTTGTCCCTAATTGGAACTGATAGAAATACATAACCTTATGGGTTTGCCTTTATAAGCCTCTGCAAAATGTGACTTTGAGTTACTTTCTGGGTACCCTAGAATGGACTTGGTCAGAATCCATCTTCCTGGCCAATATTTAATTAAAGCTTGCTTCAGATTTGGTTAAAAAATTGTGATAGCAGTCTTATTCTTGCCCAGTAGAATTAACACCCCTGATGCAGAAAGCCAGAGGCTTCTGGATTTCCCAATTGTATGCTGAGAGTTTGGAAGCTTGGTGAAAAGTGTATGGTACTGGGACTGTATTGGAAGTCCAAAGAAGCTGGAGTTTAATGTCAGTGGTTGGAAGCCCCTCCATCAGATCTTAGGGGATTACCAGAAGACCAGTCCTCCCTTCCTCTAACTGTGTTCATTCTGTCACTAGCCAGCTGAGAGGTACCACCTGCACTGAGGAAGGTGTCCCTGACCTCAATCTATGTCCTCTGTGTCAGTCTTCTCTGAAGATCCTCAGCCAGCATCCTGTGAGTCTTCTCTAAGATGCTCTAAAGACACAATGATACATTTCACTGGACCTACACATGATTTAAACCAATCACGTTGAGCCTACGACAAACCATCACACATTCCCATACCCATACCACACATCAAGAACAGAAATCAAACTTGCTGTCATCTGGAGTTCATGCCTGCTGTAGCTGCCCCTTGGGTCTTTTAAGGTCAAAGTGTCGAGCTTCCTTCTTCCTTCATCAAATACTTACAGTGGTAGCACTCTTGAGGACTGCTGAACTTAATGCTCTCTTAGCCCAGACCATTTTGCCTTGATCTCCTCACACCTTCTCTGTCCCATAGGCTCCTTTTGCCATAGCTTCCACATAAAAGTCTTATTCAAAAGCACACACTTCCTGAGATTCCAATGAGAGCAGCTCCTTGTATGTCACTGAAAGAAACATGCTGTCTCCTCTCATTCTGTTCTAATCATTGCCTGCATTAATCTGAGGCTATATTGCTGTTTTTAGTTTCCCCCAGACTCATTGTCTACCTCTTCCAGCCCTGTCTACGCTATGCTCTGAATACAATGTATAAGTAAACAGAGTACATACTTTTTTTAGTTCAGAATTGTAATTGTAACTTATAGGATGAAATACTGTATATATCATATAGTCTCATGAAATATGTTTAGTGATTAATGGATCTAAATTTATGGAGTAAGTAAATAAATATATACACATTCAGGCTATATTTTCTCTGTATAATCAATAATTTCTTAAGCCATTGGATTTAAGCAAGCCCAAATAGTTCAAATATCTAAATATCTGCATTTTTATTAAGCCTATCACTAATTGTAGAAGAAATTCTGTCACTTCCTCCTCCATTTTTATAGAAATTGAATGGCATTTCTCATATTAAAAAATCAAGCAATCATTTGTATCTATATTACAAAGTATCTCTTTATTGGATGAAAATCCTGATAATTTATGTATGTACATAACTATTTTTCTTTTCTAGTACTTGGATCAAGTGTTCATTCAATGAATATACATTGAAGCAAACTAATTTTGTTTTATAATCAATATAAGAAATTAGTCAAATTAATTGAGAAGACAATAAAGGAAATGGTGTTCATTTGAGTAGAACACACCTCCATGGTGCTAGTCAACCAATTCTGCCTTAAGCCCATGAAAAATTACAGAGCAATTCTAACCAAAAGAAACACCCAGACAGGCAAGAGGATACTTTGAAAGTTATATGATTTCATCTTACCAATTGTGCTTCATAAAGGAGCTAGGATTCTCTTGAAATCAAGAAAGCTTGAAACTTAGAAAAGTTGAATGGACATTCTGCTTCTATTAAGAAATGTCATATAAAATAGTTTTATCATGCAGTTTGTTTCATCTTTTTTTAAAGCTCCTCTTTGAACGGTAAAGTTAATGTGAGTCTTACTTACATTTGTTGTTCATAATACTCTGAAGGGGCAAGAGCACATAATGTTCCATCCCCAATACTACAAAATAATGTTTAAAATTAAAATAATTGCAATGAAAAGCAAAATGTTTATTTAAAAGAATATTATTATTAACAGTATATTATAAATAGCACTTCTTGGAGCATTTATGAAATTGTAACCATACAACGGAAATAATAAATTTACCTAGAAGTAATATCTCCCACTGGTTTGGAGACCCAAAGGTATCGGTCATAAAGTGTATTATGTAAAGGAATAAGACTGACCTACTAAAATACATTTAATGCCATCTTTTTACTTTTCAAAAGATATAAAATTATTAAACATGAATTTATCAAAATTATAAACATACTTATAAACCTACTTAAAATGTATTTCTAAATATTAAAGAACTTCCAAATTAAAAAAATGACAGGTTTTTGTCACTACTCAGTCATTCTCTATAATGAGATTCCTATGAGCATTTGTGCACAATACATTTTAGTATTTTCATTGATTTCAGACACCATTTCAACAATAAGAATTTAAAGAAAACACACATATAGGGATGCCTTTCTTATGCAATGGCTTTGTTGTACTTATTGTTGAAAACTATGTTGCTCAAATTTGAAAGAGTAAATATATCTAGTGAAAAGTAGGGTGTTAATATATAAGAATGGTGAAAATATCTTA
This sequence comes from Peromyscus leucopus, assembly GCF_004664715.2. Taxonomy (NCBI): domain Eukaryota; kingdom Metazoa; phylum Chordata; class Mammalia; order Rodentia; family Cricetidae; genus Peromyscus; species Peromyscus leucopus. The sequence continues at coordinate 8,255,928 of NC_051070.1, read as the reverse complement.
AGACCAACTTTTTTATATCTAAAACTTGCAGGACTGCTGGGTTACCATATTGTTTGAGCAATGTTGGACAGTGTGATGTTGGTCTAAGAAGCACGATAATCTACATGATTTTTATGTGTGTTTTCAGGGGTGAGCATTAGTTACTGGATAACCAACTGGTGTGCTCTTCCCTGGATAAAACTATTTCTCCCACTCTCAGCATTCCTAGGTTGCTTATAGTTCTCTGTGTCAGGTTGAGGCCGGCTAGACTTCCCCCATCCACTTGAGTGTGTTGTCTTCATTTATTTAGTTCATGTTTAGGAAGACATGTAGAATTTTGTTTCCTTGTCTTATCATGCAATGTAGTCCTACAGTCCTGTAGGGTTTTCTCAGGAGGGTCATGTGGTCTAATACATTTTGGAAGACATGCATAGCTTATAACCTATTTGAGAATATACATGAAAAAAAAAAGCCAATTACAAGCTCTCAGAACCACATGAGGGAAATTCTTAGAGTAGCCTAGAACATGCAAGCTACTTGGCTACACTACTACTTTTTTATTTGAAATTATTCTTTGAAAACTTCATAGATATAAACAATACATTTTAGTCAAATTTCCTCCTAGTCCCAACTCCACTTCTCTTGGAGCCTTCCCAAAATATATTTCCTTTACAGCTTCATTTCCTCTGCATTTTCTTTTTTTATTATTTAATTTAATTTTAAGAACTTCATAGATTGGTAGTATATATTATTCCTTCATCTCCCCACCCAGTTTCTCACATGTCCCCCTAATCATCCCAAATATATGTCTTCCCATTCTTTAATTACTACTGCTACTATATATATGTGCATATATATTGTTGCATTTAGCATTGCTCATGTGTACACGTACCAGAGAAGACCACTTGGAATTGGTACTCTTTTATTCATGGTATATGATAAAAGTCAAAGGAACAGATCTTTGTTATCATTGCCCTGTCAAAATAACTATGAAGATTATGCCAACTGAAATCTTGTTGACCACAGCCTTTTTTCATGTTTATTTTTTAATAAATCCATAATACTACTTCATGACATGCTTTCTAAGTGGGTCATTATAGACTTCTAAATGCATATGTATTGCCCAGTTTTACTGCAAGCATATAGATCCACAGTTTCCAGCCAGTCTTATGCATAAAATGAATTTAAGTTATTTAATATTATCCATTCTGCATGCTACATGTTGAGATTCTCTAATAGACTTGGTAGATTCCTGTTCCTGGACAGAACTAGAATTTCAAATTGATGACTAGCAGTAACTAACTTGTTAAAGACAAGTAGCAACTGACCTAACCCATAGTGAGCTTGAGGAGAATTTAAAGTTAGAGGCTGCACTTTGTAAGCATTCAGAGACCTGGGGTTTTACTTTTTAAATAAATGCATTTTTAAACTTCCTTATAAACTTTGGTGAGACAAAACGGATAGATGGAAATTTCTTTAAACTTTAATTATGTCTTTGAGTTTTTATGCCTCCAAACTCATGATCCTATTAAATTTGTATTCTAAATCTCATTTCCTGACTCCTCTTCAAAATAAATTTATCATGATGTAGCAGTCATTTTACATTTCCATCACTTGCAGGGTCTCCTTTCCCAGACACTCTACTCTGTCTCCTTGATGTTCCTCGTATAGCCAGGCACTCTCCATTTCCAGGTGTGAATTCCCAGTCTGCTTTCTACTCAAAGTTCTCTTTCCTCTTCTAGTCAGAGAGCTCAGCACCCTCAAAGTCCTTTCTGTGTCAAATGTCACCGCACTACGGAGACTTTCCTGAGTAATTGCATTAATTAAATGAAGAACATGTTAGCAATTCCTACGATGCTGTACCCTGCTTTATTTTTTCTCACCAACATTTATTAATTCAGCAAACATTAAATATTTACTGCTTATTCGCTCTTGTTTATCTCACTTGCTTCACACCTGTAGTGTGAGCTCTGCACGAGGGATATTCCATCCTGGTTCTCTAAGCTGTATCCACGCTTGGGCTTGTCATGCAATAGGTACTCATTGTATATTTGCTGAATAAATGAAATACTGAGTGTTTGGCATGCATAAAACATAAGACCAGGCATTAAAGAGGTAAGTTATGAGAAAGATATAGGTTTATTGATCTTTGTAATAGTGCTTCACTGGCTAATAGTACAAGGAAGACATCATGGATAGCATTTAATTCTTCAGGAAAGATTGGTAGGTTATCTGCATGTTGAGCTATTTGGGAATGAGAAACATAATAAACAAAGCTCCAGGGATGAATATATTGAGGAAAAATTTTTATCTAAATCAAGGAATAATGCTGTCATAAATGATAAGGAGATAGAATCCACTGGGAGAGAAAGCCTTAATGTTTTTCTGCTCAAATATTTACAAATCTTATGTTTACATTTTTAAATTCAGAGGCAGATATTCTCTGTGTTCCTTAAACTTACCATTCCTAAAGCTCTTATGTGTTTACTAATTTTAGCCTAAATTCTATTTCTCCTTGTATAACAGTATGTGTATGGATGCTTGTGTATAAAAACATGTATATGTTTTATCCTCTGTTCTATATTGAGAGCTTCCAATAATAAATATTGAATGACTGCATACAGTTTTGCTTAAGGTCAGTCCTTCTAACTGTTATGGATCTAATGAAAGTTTGCTGCATGAATACAGGCAAAATGCTATTCTAGAATGCTGAAAATGTGCTTGAACAAAATGTACTTTGGAATTCTTTCATGTTGATTGGCATTTCCAAACAGGAAGTGGAAATCTAAACAAATGTTTGAACTTGAAAGTTGCAATCCAACATGTAATGTAGGGAGACTGATCTTGCATCCTAGATTTTATTACAGCAGGGAGATTTCAGAGCAGGAGAGCCGTGTGGGAGATAAATCCAATAGGTATTTCCAACTAGTTAAGATGTAATGAGTATCTGAAGCAAAGCGGAACAAATAAAGATGGAAATAGGGGACCGATGGAAGGCAATGGTCTAGGTGTGGGTTGTTATCCTAGCAACTCACCTGCTTAGGGACCGTTGCAGTGTTTAAGTCTAAGAGATTCAGAGCAGCCAGAAGGAATAGAATAGGAGTTTTATAGTGTAAAATAATTTTATGTTCAGTCACTTGAACTGAGATGTTTTCTTTATCAGGGTGGAGCTGTTTAAATAAAAAACTAAAACATGTTTGCATTTAAGAGATTGGTTCATGATAGACATAGAGATTTTAGTTCTGCCTATAAATTATTAGTGGTTTAAAGATTGTTTGACTATCCAATTTGTCCTTTTTATGATAGATAGGAGTGGAGTGTGAAATAAAAAATTATAATGAGTTTTTGAATTAGTATAAATATGATGGGCTAGCACAAATGAATAATGATAATGTAAATGGAAACAGGGAAATTAGTCAGGAGAATATGAGAGTGAAAAATTAGCAGGAAGCTAGGTTAGTGAACAAGAACAAATAATAAAAAATCACTCTTGGAAGGAGTTTAATGATTTCATAGTTGTAGACAATTCTTCATAGTTTTAGTTCCAATTTTTACTTGTTGTTGTGTATAATTGACCAGGTGATATGTCAGTCAATGTTCATCACTGTTTCATTTTGTGCCACATCCTTGAATTAAAAAGTTGGCTAACCAGTGTATCTGTCCCAGGAGATTTCTATCTGGTAAACAGACATGTAATGAAGAGAACGTAAAGATGTGTTGTTCACGGTACTAGAGAAGTACCTGTGTTTTCCCTCTTGAACACTAATGGGCCAGCTTAGGGTTCTAGTCCTGAAGGAAGATGAGAAATTCATAAGGGGAGTTTTAATAAAAGAATCTGTATTCTCTGCTCATTCCTGCAGAGATGAATGATAATGTTTGTAGAAAAGCATGTAAAGGGCTTTTGAGGGGAAAGATATCACTGCAAGCAATTACTCGGGTACAAACCATAGCATTTTATGTTATGCAGCTTCAGCACATTGCGCAAATACAGCACGGGTGACTGGAATGAGATGGAGTTGGATCAGAAAGCTGGGTCTCTCTATCAGAAAACTGAGTATCCTGAAGAGGAGTTACAATATTCTCCCTTCAGTTGGGGACAGGACTTAGTCAGAAGAGAAACACAATCTCGTCTCTGATTTAGAAAATTCTCCTGACTCACTACAGTGAATAAATGTTACTGGTGAGGAGGCCAGAGAGATCCTAACAGGATGGAGGAGGGTGTTTCAATAAATCAGGATCTATCTTACTTAAGTTATTGGCAGTGAAATAGAGACATGATTTAAACACGGGTTGGACACAGATTTGCTAACCAGTATTTTAAAAGGGGAGAAAGCAGCAACATTAAGTGAATTACAGCGAATTACATTAAGTGAAATACAATTAAGAGAGTAGAGCTGATGCTACAAGACAAGGAGAATGGGATGAGAATAGAAGCACATCTGAGTGGAAATGTGAAGAGGTCCCTTTGGATATGTGCGGTTTACAATGTGCACAGCCATCTGGAAATAGGGGCCTACATACCGAAGGGCCTTGGTATTCAAGAAGAGATGAAAGCCGTAGATGTAGAATCACTTTAATAGGAATAGTAATTTAATAATGATAACAATTACTGTGCTCATATTTTGTTGTAGACCTGTATGGGATTCTCAATAATAAAGAAAAATTAAAATAAATAAATAGAAATGTAAAATATTTTATTTTACTATTTGACATTTACTACATGATGAAGTAATGACATCTACATGTGGTTATATAAAATAACCTAAGTTATATAAAATAATACAAATGTTGCAGAAACATACTGCACTGGGAGATGGCTCAGTCTGCTTACTGTTACATGTGAGGAGCTAAGTTAGGATCCTCATTGCTCATAGAAAATCAGGTAAGGCAGCATACATGTGCAATCCCAGTGCAGGGGTGGGGAGGAGGAGGCAGAGACAGAGACATTTGGCTGCCTGTCACTCTCTGGCTAGCCATCCTTGCCGAATCAGTAAATTCCAGGAGGCTAAAGAGACACTGTGAAGTATGATGGAAGACACGTGACATCACCCACTGGCCTCCAGACATACATGTCTACACACACACACACACACACACACACACACACACACACACACACACACACACACAGAAGCACACACATTACAAAAATGTCATAGAATAAATTTCCAGGTGTAAGGAATAGCAAGCAAGACTGTGATTCAAAGGTATAAAGATACTGAAGGAGTTAACCTTATTATAGAACAAAGGGTTGGAAAAGTATGGCCAAGAAGTTATATCAGTGGGTATCAGTGGGAAGACAGATCATCTAGGATAAAATGTCAGCCTGATCATAACCATAGAAAATTACTGAAACAGTGCTTAGAGGGGCAAGGCCCACAGGCTTTTCACATATTGATGTCACCTGCACTGACACACTAGATACAGTGCTACAGTACACCCTGAACTTTTGAAGATGGTAAGTCACATTTGGACTATTTTATTTCTTTCATTCTGGTTCTCTGGGGTCAGTAGAAGGTCTATTGGTAAGGCTTAGGTCTAGGATAAACTTCTTCTCTTTGTCATTTTAACTCAGATGGTTTGCAGAGGCTTGACATGGTCTAGAAACTTCCCTCCACTTTGGCACACCATCTTGGCTCTCCAAATGGCATTGCCTCTCTGAGGAAACTGAGTACTCTGATCATGAATACTCTGTTATACCATTTATTTGCAGGTATTTAGCTAGGCTGTGATTTCCATGATTATTCAGTTCATCAGTCATAGATATATTGAGTATATAGACTTTTCCTTTTCCTTTATTGCTGTCACAAGTATTTATACATGTAAATATATAAATGTAACCTGCTATGCCCTTTCATTGTTGTTCTTTTGTATATGTTTTTACTGCTGACCACTTGGTACTGGGTAACCAATCAGGTGCCCATACCAGAGGAAGGCTGATTCTCCCCTTCTAAGCAGTCATTAACTGCCTGAAGCTCTTCATCTGGAGGTGGGGTGAGGCTTCTGAAATTGCTCCCATCTGTGTTGGTGTGTCAAATGGTGTTCGCATTTTTCAGGTCTTGTTTAGGGGACCACATGGGTGAGATTGCAGGGGTGCAGCTTCCCTGTCCTATACAGAGGACAATGATGTTCCTCTGGTTCTTTCGATCTCTCTGTTTCCTTTTCAGTGGTGTTCCCTTAACCTTATGTGTCTGGGGGTCATGTCGTATGTGTGGGGGTCACGTCATATTGCAGGAGTCATATATGTGTGGGGATCATGTCATGTGCGGGAAGGTTCGGTTGTATGTGGGAGGATCATGTCATATGTGTTGGGGTTATGTTGTAGTTGTCTTGAGCAAGACTGGGCACTCCACAGTTAGTTGTTCTCTGCATTCTGATGGATTGTGGATTTCTGTAATTGTCTCTATCTGCTGCAAAAAGAAGACCCTCTGATAAGGAATTAAAGCAACGCTTATCTTTGAATATAAAGATATATATTTAGAATTCAGAAACTACTGGTTTAGGAAGTGGTAATAGTGGTTATTCTGTAAACTCCATGACCTCTGTGTAACAGGCCCCAAGATCTCAGGCCCACCTGAAACCATGTTAGAAGCACCATTCTGACCTTAGAACCTAGCATGTAGGCCCCAACACCTGCCACAATGGGAATAAAGAACTAATCCGTCAAAGACCTAGTCCGTAGTCCCGGGACCCAGGAAAATTCTTAAATGCATTAACCTTGCTTTTAGGCTTCTGTAGTTTTGCTTCTTGCTAACCAGAGTGTTCCAACCAGCATGTGGTTTTTGTGAACAAAAGACAAAGGCTGGTGAGGTTCAGGGATTTATGATTTGGGCAAGTTCCCCATGCAGCCACTGGCTAGTGAATACTTTCTTTCTTTCTTTCTTTCTTTTTTTTTTCTATTTCTTTAAGAATGTCTGTTTGTGTTCTCTGGTAGACTGATAGACTTGTTTCACAACAATTGTTCATTGGAGGTTGGCTAGTTTTACAGTACCAGGAATGAATCCCCATCTACTGAATGGACAACTGTTGGTTGCCAACAAGATGTAAGTGCCACTATTGTACCTTTAGGGATATCTTACCATACTGGTCATTGTGGTTCATAGGCATTATACCTTGGTAGGACTATTGATTGCTTTTCTCTCTTGACATCTTGCATAGAACCTTCCAGTACCATGAGAGCCAGTCCTCAGTGAAGAGGCTTGATTCTTCCAAATCCTGTGTGTCCCAGTGAATGGTGACCTGAATGATAGGAACTAATTGTCTAATTTCAGCAGTCAACCAAGAATCTATAACTCTTTTTGGCAGGGTGGTGCATCTTTTGAATTCTCTTGGTGCTTAGGATTTTATTAAATAGTCTATGGTTCTTGGGGAGAAAGCACTGTCATCCCAGTTGGCATAACTTCATTTAATATTTATAAGTACATAAAATTTAATTAAACATAAGATAATATAATAATGTGATTCCATATGGCTTTTTCAAACATTCTAAGGCCATCCTTTACATTTTGATGTCTCTATCCTCTCTCCTTTACTCTCTGAATTGCCCCTCTCTCCCCAGACCTGTTAAAGGCCCCCTCCAGGATTTCCCCTTTCCCCTTCATAGAACCCATCTCTTGCTATTCTCTCTTTGGAGTTCCCCTTTGTCTTATTTTACTTTCCTGGTTTCTGTGGTTGCTCACTTTATATCCCTGAATAGCAACAGGAAGTTTCTTGAAATTTCAAGGCTGATGATTCTTAACAATTAAATTCTAACAGTTCAGTGTTATAAAATTATGTTAGATATGTACATGGATTCCATGCTTGTCAAGTAAAATATTAAATAATTTTTTCTTTACCAGGTACATATAATAATTGCTCACATTCTTTAAAAATTGTTGGCTTTTCCCCCTTATTATTGGATGTTTTACTTTATAAATTGAAGCACATCCATTTTAGAAGATGCTTCTAATGAACATAAGCCTTTAGAAAAATATGTCTTACTTAGCAAATTCTATATATTTATTCAGACTCTTTTATGACTTTTAAGTTCTATTATTTTTTTTCTCTTTTACTAATCCAAAAAAATGGGTAGTCATTGTCCTGTCGTGATTATACTTTTTTACGGAATGGGATATTCAGTACTGTGTATTTAACTTTAGAATGCTGAAAGAAGGACTGGGCCAAATCCATAGATTAGTTTTATGAAAGTACTTCACTGTGTGCCTCAATTTTCATTTGAAATGTTAGTAACACTTTTATAAAACAAATGTACCTGAAAATAAATATTTTTCCTGTCCATTATTTTATGTTTGATATTCAAGTAATGAGAGCAATAGGAAAGGTTTTTGTAAACCTAGAGAGTTAACAATATTTTCTTTAGAACCACATACAATTGTTTTGGTTTTAGCTGCCTTTCATTCTAAGTCACTTGCACATTAAATAATCATGAGCATGATGCACCTTCTTACTCAGCCTCCTGTAGAGGCATCTGGAGGCAATGGGCATCACAGAGCTCTTTCCATCTGCTTTCTGTGTGCATAAGTTATGGTGAATACCTGATTGTCTACCAAACTCTGCAAGCCACAGATTTACACTTCAGCAGACTTACTCTGAAAATTGCTCACTTCTATGTAAAAGAAACACATTAAAGAAGATACTGATGCTACTGAATTTCTAATAGAGGATAATATTACATACAGAAAAAGAAATTTATCTCTTCCCTTTAGTGATGTGAAATCTCAAAAGTCCAAGTCAGAGGGTTTAGCATCAGATCATTATAATATAGTTGACTATTTTCTACTGCCCAATCAGCATTCAGCATTTTGATAAACTGGCCTAATAGTAGCTTGTGTTCTGTGTGCAAGAGATAAATTAAACTATGCCCCTTTTATAGAAGAGAAAATAGAGTCAAGGACATTCATTTCAATATTTTTTAAAGCCTGGCGCTACATTCTTGGATTATTGCTTGAGCCAGAGATTTAAAAAAAACTAATAGAATGAAACCAAAGAAAAATACATACATAACGATTTACTTTAGCCAATAAGTAGATATACTTTTGCTTTACATTGGAAAAAGGAAAGTCACTTTATGTTGTAAAGAGAACATATATCAGATCTGTAGAAAACAAGTCACCAGAGATGTACACTGACCTCCTCCTTTCTCCCTTACTAAATGAGTCTGAACACTGGTTATGGACTGTATTGATCATGTATTAAAATGACAAATGAGCTCCACATTAGCTTGCACAGGAGTCTCTTAACAAAACCCACTGTAACTTGTCAGAAGCAAACTAAGAATTGAAGTAGATGTTGATGGACAAGACCTTTCACTGACCACTGCAGACATGCAGATTCTCCCTGATTAAACTGATGCTCCTGACTTTAATGAGCTGCTATTGATTAGACATTGGATGCTACTATATATTATTATATTGCTGCTCACAGTGCTATAGTTAAGAGGCAAGCAGCATTCTTACTATAAATTCTTTTTTTCATACTTGGAACTCTACCAAAAGATATGTTCATGATAGCTTACATTGTATTTAGAGTTATTTTGAATATTTTTCATGATTATATATATAGCATATTTGACTACCTAGTAATTAAAATTTTCGGTAAATGACCAGAGAGATGAGGGCATAAACCATAACCTGAACTGCATGGATATATAATGAAAAGATACCTTGTTGAAAAGAAGATTCCATATGATTTAGCTACCAAACTGCATCAGAAGGCCACAGGAAATAGTACTAAATGTGGTGTGTGGCAATTTTCCTCTAAGTGTCGAACATAGAACACACACACACAGTACTTACACTCAGGTGATACCCAGAGAACACACACTTAGTACTTATGCTAGGTTGAGATATGTCATTGCTATTTAATGAATAAATAAAAGAAGAGGCAAAGACCATTACCAAATGAAAGGCAAAAGAAACTGACATCTCCCTGACTGAACAATTTTTCTAACCCCAAACAACATCTCAAAATATGAAAATACTTATATTTTATTTACATATAAATAGCTGATTTTAGACAAAAACGATTTAAAAACATATGTCTGGTTTTAACTTTTGATGGAAATGTCTTTTCTGTATGTCAGCACATGTATGAATATGATACTATTTAAATCATTTGATGGATTATGTCTCTTTTCATTATGGAACAGGCATCTAAATATTTTTCCAGCTGGTGTAGTGATCAGGTGAAAAATGAATGCTGTGAACATCAATGAGAACTTTCAACTCTTTTTTTGTTTTGTTTTGTTTTGTTTTTATTTTTTTAAGACAGGATCTCTCTGTGTAGCCTTAGCTATCCTGGAACTCACTCTGTAGAAAAGGTTGGCCTCAAACTCACAGAGTTCTGCCTGCCTCTGTCTCTTGAGTGCTGGGATTAAAGGTATGTGCCACTATCGCCCAGCCAAACTTTCAATTTTAAGTAAGTCACAGATAATACCTTAATCTGAAGCACGTCGCGTTTTGTCTTTACTTTAAATCTTTAGTTTTATGTTTACCCTTCAGCAGTAAACTCACACCTGGACTGCTTCAGCCCTCTTGGCTCACCCATTGCTGATGCCATTCCAGATGCCTTGGGAGTTTTGGAACTGCTTTTCTAGGCTCAGATATTTCAGCAGAGATTTTTAAGTGTCAACAGGAAAACAAAACAAACATAGCTGCTTTATGTTAGTAACTAAATCTAAGTGTAAGGGAGTTTGTCACTCAAAAAAAAGTATTTTAGTGAACCATAGGGCAATTACTTAAGTGTATCATAAAATCATATGCATATGATTTATATATATATATATACTTATTTATTTATTTACATACATATCCTTCATATCATATGTAATACACTTCATATCTTAAACTTTATAATATTACTAATATAGGGATAAGTTAGGTCTATCATGACATAATAGTAACCACTTGAATGTTATTATTTGTATCAAACTTTAACCAATTGTCACTTTTGGAGATACATATCACACAAGAAGAAAACAATATATATGCTCTTTATGTTTCAAAAATTCTATAAAATCATGACTTCTATTTATAGGTGCTTTTAAATTTGTTTATTTATTATCTGAAATTTTCTGCAAATCTGTTCCCATGTGCCCCTCCCTCACCCCTCCCTCTTCCTCTCCCCAACTCTCTGTTCAGTCTGGTTGATATAGTCCATAAGCACTTGGGTGCAGTGCGCCCAATGAAGCGTGAACACACTACCAGAAACCACACCCCAGCAACAAACTAACTCTCCAGGTCTGCCATTAGCTCTCAGTGAGGGCTGGAGACTCATGCGCTCCTTCTCCACCCATGGTGGAGTGTTGGCTGGCTTTATCCTGTGTGGGTGATCTACAGGCAACCACAGCTGCTGTGAGTTCATACGGATGCTTTTTCAATTTTTAATGTAGTAAATGAAGACACCATTTAGATTTGACTATTAAGCAAATCATCCTATACAAAGGGGAGTTGGTTATCCTGACAAGCTTTTTGCTGTGTGTGTGTGTGTGTGTGTGTGTGTGTGTGTGTGTGTGTGTGTGTGTTTAAGTACATAGAAATTGATGTTATTGTCAGTATGCTTTTGTCAACTAATTCGCATGTTTTTCAATAACATCTTTCAATTATATATACTACAATTTTAGTTCAAGGTAAACTTGTGAAATCATAGTGAAAGGCATCTACCATCCATAGGCCCAGGAATTTAAGTTCAGTTTCATAACAGGGGAGGAATCATATTTAGAAGCTCACACTGACCTTCAGCGTCATGGAATGCATTGGGGAGAGAGATGGAGATAAATTTACAAAGCCAGATTCTCTGCACACTGAAGTCAATGGGAAGTTCAGAGCACATTCTCTGAGCCAGAATTCTTCTCTCCTTGTCAGAGACGCTGCTTCACTGAGCTATACAATTTTATAATTGCCACAAGTATTGCATTGGACTGAATATTTTTCTAATTCTCTGCACAGATGCTTATGTAGATTGAACCAGAACACTTTTTTATATTTTATAAATCTTTAACAGAATTCTTTGGCAATTTTATACAAGTATATTAACGCATTTGGGGTCATTTTCATCCCCACCACCCTTTCTTTGGTAGAGACCTTTGTTCTTCCCAACAAATGCCCTCTGTGTGGTTAGTTTTTGTGTGTGTAGGACTGAGTTTAATTATGGCTGCTCACACAAGCAAGCAGGACTGGGGTTATGTACCACAACACTGGCAACTCATCAATGGGGACAAAATTGGAAAGGTGGTTCCCCTTCACTCGGCAACCATTAACACTCATAGCCCTTCAGCAGGGGCAGGGCATGGCAGTCTGTCGTTCCCCCTTGAAGAACTGATGACAATCCCAGTATTGTGCACGCAGGTAATCACATCTGCTGCGATGAGTTCATGGATGCAAAAGTCATGTCATGGCAAGAAGACCTTATTTCATAGCATTTCTTTCTGTCCTCTGGTTCTTACACTCCTCCCATGCAATCTTCTACCACATTCCCTGAGCCCTTGTGGGGGTTGCTATAGCTTCCCAACATAAGGATGAACCCACTGGAGTCATTGGTCCTCTGCATGTGAAGCTATTATGAGTCTCTGCAATAGCCACCACCTGCTGTAAAAAGAAGCTTTTCTGAGGATGGCTGAGGACAATCCTAATCTACGGATAAAACTCTAAGTTTTACAAGGCAGTTCAATATTATTTCCATTTAGAAAAAGAGCAGTTAGTAAATTCTTCCCAGGGTCTTTCCATCCTCAAGCTCTTGATCAAGAAAACCCATACCAGGCATGAGTTTCCTCCTGGAGAGCTAACCACAAATCTAGTCATAAAGTATCTTTAGTTACTTCATAGTAACCATGCCACTGTTGCACTGGTGGGTGGGTGTACCTTGCCAGATAGGTCATTACTGTAGCTAATGATGCCTTCTGATGACTTCTCTTTCTTAACCACGTGCATAGTACCTTCCTGTGCTGTGAAAGCTAAGGAATGGGGAATGAATTTCCAGCTCAGTTCCAGCTTGATTTCTGTCTGCTTGCAATCCAAGTCTGCAGCATTATCAGAAGTAAGATCTTAAAATGTGTTTCTGGTGAACAGTCAAGAGCAATGTTAACAGTCTGTATTGTTCCGGGAGCCTCTGGAGATTCCAACAACTAGTCAGGAAGTATGGCATATCTGGTACCAGGATTTTAATTTACAGTATTGACTTCTAGGAGGAGAAGCATTACATCCACAAATGTCTCCTTCACAACATCTTTGATTGTCAAATAATGTCTAGACATTTTAAGTTTATTTTTTCAACTGTGTGAAATGTAAGGAAAGATAGATGTATACTAATGCAGATGTACAATAATGTATAACAATTCCTAGCATTCTTTTTAATCATTTTATAATGATTTTATAAATGATGATAAAACTGATAAAGTCTCCATCTTATGATGATGCCCTACAAACAAATTCATTTATTTTGACTTTTCTTCTCCATTAGTTTTTTAAAAACTACTTATGTGTCATTGAAGCCCATCCCTGTTAATTTTCCTTTTCTGAGCTACACCTTGAAACACTGTCACTGGAGAGAAAACAGAGTGCCAGAAAAGCAAAAGAGAAAAATTATGTAAAATGAAGGTCAGCAAATGCACAAAATGAAAGGAAAATACAACTAGAAAGGATTAGACAGAAGCAGCAGATCTTGCTCAGCTCTCAACTCTTGGAGTATACTACAGGAGCTAGTCTGGATTAATCTCTGTGGTGATGTTTCCCTGGGGCCCTCATCCACCTACCTAATTTCCTCTGCTAGTATTTATCAGATTTTTCTACAGTTTTGTTGATAACTCAGCTCAGAACTTGACCCATCCTTCCAATGAATGTTAATTCTTAAATTCAGTTAATTCCAATCTAAGCATAAAGCCTTCTGTAGGATACAAAGGCCATAAGTCTGCATTAAGTGTCATGGTCTTACATCTTCCTCTCTAGATCTGAGCCATTAACCAACCCATGATCTCCTTTGTTTATAGTCAAGTATAATATGCATTTTCCGACCTTCTCTAATGCTGTGTCCACAACACTCCCACACTAAAAGCATTTCTATAGAAACAAAAAAGAATAGGGAAAATACTTATCACTTACATTGTCTTGGGGCTTTTATTCTTACCAGTTGCTTAAAATAGGCATGCTTATAGTAGGAAGCAGATCCTCCAAGGGATAATCAGGCACAAAGTGTACAGTTCATGAAAAATTTACACATACAAATCCTCTTACTAAACCATAACATAATTTATCCTTTATTACAAGTGCATCCAAGACATGGGAATTCACCTCCAACTGTGAGCTAATACTTTCCAAAGACTAATCTAGAGAGAGCAAACTGTTTTATGGCTTTGCCAATGTGTGACAACATTTGTAAAGGTATCTAAGTGAGGATAACTTTGAAGAAAATCTTGCTTATCCTGAGTTTCTGTGTTTTGGTGGGTTTAGGGGTGTGTGTGTGTGTGTGTGTGTGTGTGTGTGTGTGTGTGTGTTTGTGTGTGTGTGTGTGTGTGATTAATAAAATTAAATAGAACAGAAATGGAGAAATCTACCTTTAAAGCTCATATAATCGTATTTTGTTGTAAATTTCTCCAGCTATAGAATCAGACGAGTAAGCACACACCTATGATCCTAACACTTGAGAGGAGGAGACAGAATGATCCTGGGCTTAGAGTGAAAGCTGGTATTAACTTAAAGAGAAAAAGCAAGACCTTGGAGTTTGAGACTAATAAATACAAGAAGAATTCCCATCTATAAGCAGAAGGTAACTGGTTCAGCTGGAGCAGGTGCATTTAAGCATCAAGTGAGGCTCTGGCAGCAGATGAATCCTAGCCTTCTCATTAACTGTACAATGCAGTAAGTAGCCAAAAGCAAAACTGTAGCAGACTTCTTAGCCTTAGCACTATTAACATTTAGAAAGTCACAGTTGTTTCTTATGCATAGGGATACCTTTTTGTAGAAAGGATGCTGTTTGTAGAAAGCTTAGTCACATCCCTGCCTGCTACAACGGTCTGTCTCACATGTATGGCAGGCTCAACTATCAACAGTCACTGAAACATGACCCATGGCTGTCAAAATGCTTTGCTCTCATGAAGAACCATTATGCTATGGTAGGATTAAGCCTAAAACTTTTCATACCTTGTAAGGACAATGTAAATAATAATTGCACATTTCTGATAGAGTTGTCATGAAGATGATAACATTAGTGCATGCAAGATTTTTTAACATGATGTTTTGACATATTAAAGTGTGCTCTCATTACTGTCATCCACTGAAAATAACAAGTGGCAACTGTTTTCAGCATTCATCAGCCATTCTTTCAGCCATTTGAGGATGGCTTTGCTGAAACTCATCTATGTTTATTTTTATTTTTAGGATCATTACACTCCTACTATGCATATGATTTTTTCCCTTTTCAGTAATTAAAAATAAAAACATTTTCTCTTCACCTGGAAAAACTAACAAGCTGGAAATGCAAATAGAATGAAATTGTTTAATTTTACATGGAGAAGATGCAAGCTTTAAATTGATATATCATTATAACAGATAAACTAAATCCACTGTTCTACTTACAAGCAAAAGCAATAACAAGTTTGAATTGAATATGTCCATACGATTGCACAGATCTGTTAAGGCTTAAGTATAAGAAGAGCTGTGTGATGCTGGCAAAATTACCATACTCTTTACTTAGACTTTTCAGATTTTCCAATGCAGGTTTCCTAAAGCGTTCACTTAGTGGATGAGCAAGGCTTACAAACACAAAATAATGGGCAAGTTGGTGATTTTGTTGACATTGCCATGGAACAGTCTGATCAGGTTGACAACCTGTCACAAAGAACTCACTATGCAGGAGTTTTCCTGTGGTGTACTTATTGATTTTGGGCCAAGCTCAGGGTGCATGCAGGCTGGTGAATGTAAGATCAGGTCTAATGCCACTTAATGTATCTTTGAAAAGAGCTTTCAAAGGTCATTAGGCCTGAAAAATGATAGGTGTGCTTCCTTGAGACATACCACGAACAAACTGATTTCAGGTGGAGTTTGCTTTCTTATTTCATTACAAGTATATCTAGAGTTCATTGGCCAGTGGGAGTTTCACTGAGGTAGAAGAATTCTAAGCCTAATGATGAAAGACTTTAGCTATGACTTTGCTTAGTTAGCATAATTTACTAGGCCTCTATTTCTTCTGACTCAAGATGCTTCTAACCCAGTGATCCTCAACCTGAGCTCCCATCACTGGCATTATCCACTCTATCCAAGGACTCGTTATAAGTGAGATTCCCAAGATCCATGTTACACATAGTAAATCAGAGACTGGGGAAAAACCCAGAATATATGTGACTTAGCAAGCCCTCCATATGGTTCTTTTCTATGACAGTCTGAAAATTACTGAGATAAACTGAAGGTCAAATGTATTTTCTTTAAAGTCTCAGTAATATTTTATGTTACATAGACCAATAAGAAAATCAAGGTTATTATGTAGATATTTATGTGGAAAGTAAAAAATGAAATTTTATGTGCATGATTTAAAATATAATATTAATAACCCTTTTTTCAGCCACACAACTCTATGAATGAAAACAGAAATCTTTCTAACAGAAATACTATTTTACTGGGATGGGCTCAGAGTTCATGTTCCCTATCAAGTTGATTGAATACATCATGAGTAAATTCATTCTTAGTTCATGGGCTAACAATCAGCCTTTAGCCTGCACATAAAAGTTCACTATTCCTCATAGACAAGATCAATAGACTTTTTCATTTCTACCCTGTGTCCATCTAGCTACCTCCCTGGAAAACATTCTCAGCTATCCCTGCTCCTTCCTTCTATTTTCCCTGTAAAATTAAGAATTCAAATTGTACATCTTGACATTGTATTCTCAGTTCAAGGATGCTACCCACATCACCACTACAGGCAGATTTTTTATATATAAAAACTGAACAAAGTTGAAAGAAATGGAATGTACAAAGCAAATTCTTGTATTCCTAGACTGCTTTCTATGAGAGTAAAATCTAATACTAATCACAGCTTTTTGATAAACTTCATTTAGTTCACCGTTACTCAATTTTCACTACTGAGGAATTGAATTTGAGGCCTCATATGCAGTAAACAAATGCTCTGACCTTGAGCTATATCTTCAGTCTTTCCCCTCCGCTCCCCTTTGCTCCTCTCCCCTTTCCTCCCTGCCCTCCCCTTCTCTTTCATTTTTCTGAGACAGGATTTCACTCAGTTGTCCATCTATATCTTGCTATGATTCTCTCCCCTGTAAGTGTGATTATAGACTTGAACAGCCATCTTGGCTAATACATTGACTTTAAATATGATGCAACTTCAATCACCAAGATTTTTCATGATCTATTTACTGTCAATCAGAAAAAATGCTATTAAAAAGTCAACAAAATCAACAGATTCTGTATATTAAATAAAGCATGTTAAATTAATGGCATGGGTTCTTCTAAAGAAAATCCAAGCAAGAAGTTATTATCCCAAGAAATTAGCTCTTATCAGACTCTAAATAAGACATTTTTCAGTTTCACTTTTATCCACCCAGGTGGGAATACCAAAAATGGATTATCTTTTTAATCAAAGTTTTCATCTTAAGTAAAAACAGAGAGAGCACAAATTAGTTGAATCAATTCATTTGCTTTTGCCGCAAGCTTGCCTCCTGCAATTAATTCAATTGACTTGTTTAATTTCTTTGTACATTCATTAGGGCATCGATAGTGACATAATTATTCAGTTTTAGACATCACTGGGGCTCCTTTTCCTCTCTTCCCCTTAACTCACAGCCACTACAATGCTTCTGGTTACTGTGCCCCATGCAATGGAGGAGATGAGACTACTATTCCTCTCAAGTATGGAAATGATGTCATTAATCCACTGCACTGTGTGGGTTTTCTATTAGGGGTTTTGTGTATTTGTGCATCTAGTCAAGAGCTGTGTCGTGGTCTCTGACATACTGCAGGCAAGATTGGCTTTGTGAAAGAGGAGAGGAGAGGGGAGAAGAGAGGGGAGGGGATGGGAGGGGGAGGGAAGGGGAGAGGAGAGGAGAGGAGAAGGGAGGGGAGGGCAGGGGAGAAAGGAGGGGAGGGCAGAGGAGAAAGGAGGGGAGGGCAGAGGAGAAAGGAGGGGAGGGCAGAGGAGAGGGGAGGGATGGGCAGAGAAGAGGGAGGGGAGGACAGGAGACGAGAGGCAGGGTGTGCATTGGATTTTTGTTCTTGGAAACTTTTCTTTTTGAAATGAGCTCCTTCACATTATTTTGGAATTTGCATTTGGATATATAAGTAAAATCTTCAGGTTGCTAACTTTGAGACAAACCTGTATTGCTGGTATTTCTTCTCACAGAAGGAAGAAGTTTCATTTGGTCTGTGGTCTGTATTAGTAACATTAACAGATGGACTGATTTATTACTTATATTTTCTTACTTTTTCATTTTCTAATAATGTAAAATACACACATGATGTGATGCATAATGTAAACTTAAGTTACGTATGGTGATATTGTGTTCCCCAAAATATTGTGTACCCTAATAAACTTATCTGGGTCAGAGAACAGAACAGCCACTAGATATAGAGGCTAGAAAATGGTGGCACTTACACTTTTAATCCTAGCATTCCAGAGACAGAGATCCATCTGGATCTCTGTGAGTTCAAAGTCACAATGGAAACAGCTAGGTGTCGTAACAAGAGACTTTAATCCTGGGAAGTAATGGCAGAAAGCAGAAAGGTATATAAGGTGTGTAAACCAGGAACTAGGACTGGTTAAGCGTTCAGGCTTTCAAGAGGCAGTTCAGCTGAGATTCATTCGGATATGAGGACACAGAAGCTTCCAGTCTGAGGAAACAGGATCAGCTGAGGAATTGGCAAGGTGAGGTGGCTGTGACTTGTTCTGCTTCTCTGATCATCCAGGATCTCCCCAGTTCCTGGCTCCAGGTTTGTTTTTATTAATAAGACATATTGAGATTCACATTACAGATAGGTGTATTTCTCAATGGATAATTGTGTTATATACTATCATAGGTATACTTCTCAATGGTTAACTGTATTACATACTATCTTAACCTGCCACACAAGTCACACAAGAGTCTCCCTCATGTCATTATAGTCAATATCCACCTCAATAGGAAGTGCTCTTCAAACTAATTTCCATAAGAACAGGTTTTCCCATCTCAAAATAGTATGGAAATATATGTCACTTAATACTAAGCATATGTTCTTTTTGCTTGGAACTGGACCTTTGATCTTACTTCTTCTTGAATGACATGTATAATTATGGCCCCTAGGTGAGCTCATGCTACAGAAACACAAGCTGTCCACCTCACTGGAAATAATGTGAAAACTCTAGTCTAGATGAATGAATGGATAATAAGATACATTAATCAAATACAAGCACTGAGAAAGTATTTGTATTTGGTTGTCTAATACAATTTCAATTATCTCATAAGTATAATTACAAGTAATGTTGTGATATAAATTATGTTAGAAAGTTGTTATATGCTGGATAAACTTGTTGAAAGCAGGCTCTGGGAGCAGGGTTGTCTCTTACCTTACATTCAAACAAGTTTACTTCAAATGTCCTTTCCTGGACAAGATGCCCCTTGCCCCAACTTAGTGACAAGGAGAAAGAAAACCAGCAAATATCTAAATATAAAATAGTGAGCAAAACAGCTTAGCTCTGAAAACAGTTGGATGATGAACCATTTCCAATGTCATTTGCAGTGCGTTCTCCTGTGGTAGTTTTAAAAAATGGGGGCTGAGTGGCTAACTGCAACATGATCCACTCTGCTCTGCAGGCATGTGTCTTCATCAGAGACTCTGGCATGACTGTTTCAGCAGGGCTTTCTCACCCTTTTCTGTGGAACATTGTGAGCACCTGGCTTGACGATGCTTTGTTTTATGTCTACTGTTTCGAGCTAACTGTTACTTGCTACTTGTTCTTTAATTTTTGCTGCTATGTGTTCGATAAAGTCACTTATTTGAAACTTGTAGCATTGCTCTCATATATCACTCCTCATATACAAATTAAATAAACAATTATATATTTTGTATGCTCATTGATAACTGGTAGATTTCAGAACCTATGCAGGATTTCAAAATGATGGATTGTTTTACTTCAAACAAATTTATAATTTTCATTGACATTACCTCCTATTTTATGAGCCTAATTTTTCAGGGTTCATTAATTCACTTTCTTCTGGTGGCTGTTATATAGTGTTTGGATTCCCATTCATGTCATTTTGTCTTCAAATTTATACCATGCTCTTTTAAAATCCGTGGCTCTTATTTGACTCATTTCCCTAGGTTTTCAAGCATTTTCTATGCACAACTTTAACATCATTTTCCCCCAGGCTTAAGGATGATGAGTTATTATTTCTCTTCTTTGATTGACCTAATTAAAAAAATAAAACAAATATTAATTTCCCGTGTTTGTTCTGCCAGACTCATCTGTTCCTATGACGTGTGCTATCATTCTGTCTCTTCCCAAAGCTGCCAGCAGAGTTCCGTGACTGCCCAGCCAGTCTCTACTATATCTTATAACTCATCTTCTCAACACTAGAGCCCCATCACATAAATGCTCACACTCATGGCCTGACCCCCACCTCAGCAGCAATTCATCTACTCCATGCTCCCTAGACCTCTGAGGGTATCCACCAAGTGATCAGCTGATCAACCTAAATCAGCATTCCTCCACCATCAAAATTTCCATTCCAAAGGGAAAAATAACCCCAAAGATCACCAACGCCAAGACAAATCTGGTCCACTACAATAAAATTTTTAAAATGATAACACAAACCAATTTACAAAATTCTTCTACCTACAGATTATATGTAAATATAAAATCAAATTGTAATAAGTACTAACAAAATTTTACAATTGATCTAATTCAAATGAATAAAAATGAATTCTTACTATGTGCATTCTGTTTACTAACTAGCACTTTCTGTACATTGAAAAGCTTGAGAATGTGTTGTGGTAGGGACTGTGGAGATTGTTGGTAGATAAATGCCTGGCAGAAAAGCCTGAGGGCTAGAATTTGGTTCTCCATCACCAACATAAAAGACAAACACACAGATTACCTATAATCCTAGCATATGGAAGGCAAAGATGGGCAATGTGTTGGGTGAGCCAGCCAGCTAGACTGGCTAAGTCAGCAAGCTTGGGGTTCAAGAACTCCAGGGAGATCCTCCCTCAGTCAACAAAGTAGAGAGTGATTGAGGAAGACACTCGTGTCAACTTCTGATCTCCATGTTTACCAACACATGAGAATATTCAAATGCACAGGCAAGCATTGCTGTGGATATTGTTCTGTATGCTGTGAATATGTTGCTCTGATTCGTTAATAAATAAAGTACTGATTGGCCAGTAGCCAGGCAGGAAGTATAGGTGGGACAAAGAGAGAGGAGAATTTTGGGAAGAGGAAGGCTGGGTCAGGAGTCACCAGCCAGACACAGACGATGCAAGACGTGAAGGCAGAACTGGGAAAAGGTACCAAGCCACGTAGCTAAACACAAATAAAAATTATGGGTTAATTTAAGTGTAAGAGCTAGCTAGCAAGAAGCCTGGTAGCCAGAGCCATTAGGCCATACAGTTTTAATTAATATAAGCCTCTGTGTGTTTATTTGGATCTGAGTGGCTGCGGGCCCAGGCAGGACTGGAGAAAACTCCAGTTACAATGAGTAGTACACACATACACATGAAGAGAAGAGCAAGGAATGGTTGGGAGATTAGCTCCATCTCACATGTTATGGCAAGGAAAGGGAGTAATGCTCTGTATACTGAGAGCAGAGCCACCTCCCAGGACCAGACAGCACTCACATTTATCCACACCTTCTATGAGTAGATTGGAAATCATTCACGTCTTAGGTCTACCTGCTTTTTTCACCTCAACATGAAATGAACAAAAGATGATGTAAATGGTATGTTCCAGTCATGTGCAGAAAGAAGGAAATATCCAGACACTGTGAGACATTTAATCATACAGATTATTTAATGAAATGTATATACCTGAAAATGTGTCACAGGACTTCAGTTTAAACACTCCAAAGTGCATGACTCCATTCTGCCTCACTATTCACAACCCAAATAATCAATGAGATTATTTTTGTTTGAAACTAGATACCTTGTTTCCTTAATATGAATATGTGAATCTGTGCCCTATCCCACAAACAAGATTTTAATTCTTTAAAGCAGAAATATCACATTGGCTCCCTTGTGTTTTTTACACCCAAGCCCAAGAAATTACTCTTTTAAATCCTCACTAACAGCTCCACTGATTGATTTTATTTTTAGTTAAAAAAAAATACCTTTAACCTCTTCTTTCTTCCTGCCATCTCATGAAGTCAGATTAATTCCCTAGTGCCTTTCTCCTTTCTGCATCTGAAACTTCTCCACATTGAAAAATACTACCAGGAAGGTGCCTTTGTTCATGGTAAATGCCAGTTAAGGTAATTCTATTCTTTTTATATTTTTTATTTTTCTTCCCTGAATCTTTTGTTGTTGTTAAATCTTCTATTTCTTTACTGAATCCCACTTCTTTCTTTCTTTTGCATTTATTCCAGGTGTATATGTATTTTTAGTTGAAAATTTTGTGTGAAAAAAGTGCATAAACCCTTTTCCAGAAAATCCCTATATCTCCTGGTGTGGGCAATGTCTTCCTGGCTTTTGTTTTTATGGTGGAAACATGGGTATCTGGATGTTACATACAGAGGACACTGGTTATTATTTCAAATTTCAGTGTCAGCATATTTCCATGGACACACCCTGTGGAGGATCTAGTAATGACAGACAGATTTTGCCAAAATTCTGGGGCATCACTCATGGGAAAGATACCCACTACTTCTGCCAAGGTTGGAAATCTGTTCGAACACCAGGCACCAGGCACCAGAATATTGAAAGTATCCTCCTTACCACTGGGTGTCTGTGGTGTTACAGTGCAGAGAACAGAAGGTCTCCACACTGTGGGGAAGAGGAAGCTCAGACTGCCCTGTGGTCTCCTGACACAGTACAGCACAGATAGAAGTCAAACCCTCCCTTCCTTTTGACTGACACTATCAGGAACATCAGGACACTATCAGACAGGGTGGAGGCCTAGGCTTAGCACTCAGTGCATGACCTTCTCCTTAGCAACGTCTCAGAAAATCTGGATCCAGGCATTTGGTTTCTTTTACTTCTCAAAACTTATGAATTTCTCATTAGTCTCTTCGGAAGACTTAATGATACATGGAGGCAGCTGTGAGCTACAGCATCCCAGTACTGGTCCAGCCATCTGTCCTTGTCAACCTGTGTCTGTTACCCAGGAGACCACAGCAAACCCAGACGTCTAAGCACCTCCTTCAGTTCTCACATTCCTGCTGTTGGATCTCCAGGCTCTGCCTCTCCCTGTCAGGCACACCATATCCCTGTGATCTCAATTTTGATTTCCTATAGAACACATTTGATTCTATTTTTCCTGCACTAAGTACTTAAGCCTGCTTCTCCCCAAAATTTCTCACTCTTCTAGAAACAACTTTTAACTTCTAGATGCTCATCTCAAAAACAATGAATCCCCCTTTACTCACACATTGAGTTAATGGGACAAAAAGTTGTATGCACTCAGACTTCTTTTAATTCATCTATTTATTTTACATCCCAGCCGCAGCCCTCCCTACCCCAATCCTTCCCCACTTTGTTACCTCTCCCCAATGCCCTCCTCTCCTGTCTCGATCCAGGAAAGGGGAGGTCTCCTGTGAGCGTCAATAAAACATGGCATGTTAAGTTGCATAAGACTAAATACCACCCCATGTGTTAAGGCTGGGCAAGGCCACATAGTATGAGGAGTAGGGTCCCAAAAGCCAGTAAAAGAGTCAGAGATGGAGACAGCCACTGTTCTTGTTCTCAGTCCCATAAAAGGACCATGCTTCACAACTGTAACATATATGCAGAGGGCCTAGGTTAGTCTCATGCAGGCTCCTTGGTTGTCCGTTCAGTTTCTGTAAGCCTCTATGAGCCCAGGTTAGTTGATTGTGTGAATCTTCCCTTGGTGTCCTTGACCCTTCTGGCTCCTACGCCTTTCTCCTCCCCTCTGCAGGATTCATGAACTTCACCTAATGTTTGGCTGTGGGTCTGCATCTGCCTCCATCAGTTGCTGGTTGACACCTCTCTGATGACAATTGGGCCAGGCACCAGTCTGGTCACAGGTGATGGCCAGTTCAGGCTACTTATCCACTATTGCTAAGAGTCTAAGCTGGGGTCCTCCCTGTAGACTCCTGGAAGATGCCCCTGTGCCAGGCTTCCACCAACCCCGATATGCCCCAGCAATCCCCAGCAATCCCCCTCAGCATTCTCTCCCTCTGTACCGCCCCCCAACCTGATCGCTCATGTTCCCATCATCACCTTCCCTAAGTCCACTCACAAAAATCTCTTCTATATCCCCTTCCCAGGGAGATCTGGGTGTCCCCCCCCATGAACTCTCCTTGTTACCTAGTCTCCCTGAGTCTGTGGATTGCAGAATAGTTATCTTGTGTTTCACCACTAATATCCACTTATGAGTGAGTACATGTCTTGTTTGTCATTATCGGCCTGGGTTATCTCACTCAGGATCTTTTTTTT
Source organism: Peromyscus leucopus (assembly GCF_004664715.2). Classification (NCBI taxonomy): domain Eukaryota; kingdom Metazoa; phylum Chordata; class Mammalia; order Rodentia; family Cricetidae; genus Peromyscus; species Peromyscus leucopus. The sequence continues at coordinate 8,231,371 of NC_051070.1, read as the reverse complement.
CTAGTTCCATCCATTTGCCTTCAAATTTCTTGGTGCCCTTGTGTCTAGCAGCTGACACTCAGACTTGAAGACACACTTGTCATTTTTTTTTCTTACCCACAATCCTTCATTATTTGATCATCACTTCAGTCACCTTCGTTTCTCATCCCAAGTCTCACAAAAGGCTGTCTGGTTTCACGTGTCTTATTACTGTTCTCAGAGATAATCCTACAATCTGAACTCACTTCTCTTATGATGCTGTTATGATGGGAGTCATGATAATTCTCTACTCAGATATTTCCAGTCTCTTTTCATTTTGCCTCACAGGAAATGCAGAAAGCCCCACCTCAGCTCATATCACTGATACTGTCTCCCCTCCATTCATCTCCCTGCGGGCTTAGGACTGGAACACACACTCTCTAACCACAGAGTGTTGACATAATTTGCTATGTTTATTGATCAGGTTATTCCCCTTGACATCATCATAGTACTTGTGCTCAAATCTCACCTGAGGATGGATGCCTCTGGTCTTCCAGTTCACTTTAGTAACCCCGCATCATCTTCAGTCAGACTGACCCTGTTTTACTTTTCTCCATATCCCTACTTACCACCTGTCATGACTCTTCTCATTTATTCAGACATTTTAAATTTTACCCATGGAACACAGCTGCTCTCTCCTGGCTTTCCTATAGACCTTGGTGGCCCATGATAGGCACTCAATGATAATTTGTAATCAATTTAATTCAAAATTATTTTAGGCTACAGTTAGGATTTTTTTCCTTTGGATAATATACCCCCTGCCAAATACATTTCAAATCAACTCAAACATTTATTTATGAAAAAAATGTTGAAAATTATGTATATTTTCATCTTTTCTTCCCAGAAAGCATGTGCTAAAATTTCTTCCAAAATAGAAGACAAACAATAGCTGTATTGTTAAAGCTCAGTGTTCCCAGAATTTCATAATGCTGTATTATTTTTCTAATCACTAACATTTTTTTTCTTGTTTGAAATAAAGTGTTAAGAATAAAGTCACTGTGTGTCCTTTCCTGGATGGAGAGGGAAGAAGAGGATAGTGGAGGGGATGGGGGAGGGGGACTAGGAGGGAAGGATGGAGGGGGAGCTGCAGCTGGGATGTAAAATAAATAGATGGATAATAAAAAATATAGTTTCTAAACTGTGCTATTATTTCTGATATTAATTACAGAAAATAATAGTGATAACTAATATATTCATAAATTCAAATAATAGTCCAGATCTGCTTAAGGTGACCCCTGGCAGCAGAATCCATCCCTGGTGCATGAGCAGGTCTTTTGGAGCCCACTTCTATGATGGGACACCTCACACAGCCTTGGACCTGTCTCTACTAAATGTACCTCCCCATGAGAGGCCTTACCTTCTTGTAGGAGGGAATGGGGGGTGGGTTGGGAGGGGGAGTCTGGAAGGGCAGGAGGAGGAAAGAGGGGGATTTTTGGTATGTAAAAGGAATAAAAAAAATTCTTACTTAAAAAATAAATAAATTCAAGTAACAGATTTCTTTATAGTGAAACACCCATGTCTTCGAAGGCTTTATGTGCACTCCTGTGTTGGTGGGAGACTTTGAATTTCATCTGGATCCTGTCCCTAGAAGACTGAATTTTCTAAGAGCAAGGCTAAGTACTGCTTCCGAAGCCGTGGTGCCGGAGAAGTTTTCCTTCATTTTTTGTTGTTTCCTATATTGGCTAAAATTTTATGAGCTTTTCTCCTTGATGAACATGAGCAATTTTTATTTCTGAAGTTAGACTCCACTCTCTTGATGAATTGCTAAAAATAATTTGGTAATGGAGAGAAGAATTTCTCCCATTAAAATTGCTTTTTCAGGTTAACCAATGACTACAGTGGCTTTGATTGGTAGAACAAAATTCACAAATATTATTTTGAAGAGAAAAATGGGTAAATGGTTCCCATGTTCCTATGAGTGTCTTAGGCCTTTTCTTCAAAGGATAAGCCTTTCATGTCTGTAACAGCCCTCACGTTACAAATATCTCATGTCATCTTGTGAAATTCTCTGTTTCTTGTGTAGCTGAAAATGTTCTGGACATTTCATAAGTCTGATTTAAGTATCATTATTTTTTAATTGTTGGAGCATTGGAAAAAACTTATGTTCCAGGTAGTTATTTAGATGTGAAAGACTTTGACGGAATAATCTAACAGTGTACTGTTCTTCACCCTCTCCAAGGTCCAAGCTGGATCACCATTCCTGACCCCCTGACCACTGCTCTTTATGTTCCTATTCTATACTGAAGAACTGATGGCATGGAACTCACAACTAAAATATGTATTTCTCAGGATTGTGCAATCCTTTCAGTAATCTTTTCAATGAAGACTGCGACTAATCGATTTACTACAAAGAAGATATAAACTATGTTATTAAATGAAAGAAAGTCATCACATGGATATTTTCCTTTTCTTCCAAAGGAAAAAATATGTTTAAATTATTTTAATTCACATGAATAAACCAAGTCAGTATTTCTGTTGGAAGAGAGTTCCTAGTCTCTAGGAAGAACGTTAATTGATGTGATTTTTACTAAAAAAAATTACTTAAAATGGAGTTCCCCACAGTCTCATATTCACAAACGTAGAAAAATTAATTTTCTCTTTTGTGAAGTGTGACAGATTTCTTCAGCCTGAAGAGACACTGGGCACATGCTTCGGGTGTCTTCTGTTTCTTTATGTTGAAAATGAAGTACCTAGCAATTTTCCCACTGGGGTTTTAACGAGCCACAGTGTTAGAAGGCTATGAACTGAGTGATGCTATCCGTTTGTGGTGGTGTCCTGCAGCTGTGGTGTTTTTTATATTACAATGTGTGACAAACAAAACCGCTCTTTAATCAGCTTCCCCATTAAATGCAGCCAAACCATTTTGGGAAGCAATGGCATTTCACAAAAGAGAATGAAAAACATGAAGTGTAATTTTCCTCAGATAACAAGGAAGGAAGTGGAAAAGGAAGCAAACCCGTTCAAACTGGGATGGAGAAATAAAGACTTTTTTGGCATTTAAGTCACTGAAGAACAATTCTTTGCAGCTGGTTCTCACTTCAAGTACAGCAAGTGGGAGTCAATTGGGGCATATTTTATCAACAGGTCTGTCTCCTAACACATTTTTCTGTATGATAGTAGAAAAGCCACTGATAATATAGTGTCTTCTTAAAGGTCATATTGCAGGCAAATAACCAAATTTCTAAGATTCGGCACCTCGTAGCATGCTTCCTACCTTCTTTTTTAGTCTTCTCTCAGGAACCTCCTCACGACTTCTTGCCTAAGCATTTTCATTTGGTTGCTACTCTTCCTTGAATTTATCTGTTAGCTCACTCTGAGGTACAGTTCCAGGACTAGATCTAATCAAGCATGGTGCTGCTTTGGAGTTTTCTCAAGTATTAGTCTCCTGTCACTTTCCCATCAAGATGACAGCCGGCTGGTTGTGACCTGTAATTGCCTATTTTCTTGATAAAGTTCTCAGCCATTTTTACATTTCTGCTATGTTCCAAAAGGAACTGGCGAGCTATGCAAATTTCTTATCACTGTTGTAACAACTGACTACAAACCCAGTGCCATACACACAAATTTGTGAGCTCCCCACTCTGGAAATCAGCTGTCCAAAAGTTAGGTAGCATTGCCCTCCCTCTGGAGTATCCAGAAGGCACTCCATCCCCTTGAGTCTTGGGCCTGATTGGTCTCTTTCTGTCTCTCTCTTCTCTGTATCTTCTTGCCTTTCTTTCTCTCCTTTTGTTACCTCTTCCCTTCCTCTTTCCCCTCTCTCCGTTCTCTGACTTCCTCTCTTTCTAGCTGTCTCATATTCTTTATCATATTCTCTCTCTCTCTCTCTCTCTCTCTCTCTCTCTCTCTCTCTCTCTCTCTCTCTCTCTCTCTCTCTCTCACACACACACACACACACACACACACACACACACACACACACACACACAGTTACACACTCTTCTGGTTCTGTAATCACCTCAAAAAGACCCCATGTTTCTATTAAATCATCACAAAAATGCTGCCTTCAAAGTTTCCAATGCCATAGAAAATAACATACTTTTTTTTGGGGGGGTGGGGTTGAGACAGGATTTCTCTGTGTAGCTTTGCACCTTCCCTGGAACTTACTCTGTAGCCTAGGCTGGCCTCGAACTCACAGAGATCTGCCTGCCTCTGCCTCCCAAGTGCTGGTTAAAGGTGTGCACCACCACCACTCAGCAAAAATAACATATTCTTATACTAAGGGAAATCTAGTATAGATAATTTTGGTAGGTGCATTAGGTACAGGCCATTGTTCTGTCTACCTTGTGTTTAATAGGATGGTAGATATTTGGAGTCATTTTAGAGTTCTTCTTATTGTTCTCTGTTCCCACTTTTTTTTTCATTAATAGATACTTTTTTCTGTTATTGAGAGAGACGTTTTATTATTTTTTAAAATTTTTATTGGTATTTTGTCTTTTGAGATTACAATATGATTACATCATTTCTCCCTCCCCTTTTCTTTCTCCAAAACCCCCATATACCTTTCCTTGCTCTCTTTTAAATTTATAGCCTCTTTTTCCATTAACTATTGTTACGTACATGCATGCATATATATATATATAATACATATACATTCTTAAATATATAAATAAAACCTACTCAGTCTGTATAATGTATGTTTTTAGACTGACCATGATACAGACTTTTTTTGTTTGTTTGTAATTGACGCTCTCACTCTTATCAGAGGAAATTCAAGATGGATTTGTTACTCTAGCATCCCCAGCTAAGACAGACTTCACCTGACAGCCCCTCTGTTTTCCCTCTGGCAAACAGTTCTTCAGTCGCAGTAGAGGACACCATTGCCCTGCTAAGTCAGCCCTTCCATAACCCTCTGTATCTTGCATGAAGCCTGGAAAGTCTTACTTCTCAGTCTCTGTTCTACTGGCTCTTACCTGACACACCAGCTTGCACGGCTTTCTGCCTCTTGTCTTGCCAGAGCACAGAGTTGTTTTCTAGAATCCGGTAGAATTAAGAAGGCTCTGCCTCAGCCTTCAGGACAAAGTTTAAATTCTTTGACTTACTGTACACTTGGATTGACTAAATTAAGCAATGTTTCCTTAGAAAAGTAACACTGAAAAATATTTATGTTAATGAGACCTGAAGGCTCCATTATGTGGCATGTTTATTAATATGAACTGTAGAATCTTCTGATTATTTTTGAGGAGATAAATCAATGCCTAAATGTCTACCATAGCTCTCAAAGTGCACGTTGCTGTCATAGTTGATGAACGTGCATACAACAACAAATGTTTCTCTGGATGTTTTGCTGAAATTCAAGTAACTGTATTATTTTGTAAGACTATGACAATTGCTATGGTATTGTACATTTTATTTTAAATATGCTTCACAATGAATGCTTCAATTTTTTATAGTGTAAGTCAGTCTTACAAGGTAATATTTCACTAAGGTTTGTTGCTGATTTGATATTATAACAAATTTTCCTCCTTTAGTGTTCCCAGATATTGAAGAATTCTCAAAAACTCACTCTAATTCTTGTCATTAAGAGAAAACATGAAATTGACTATATTACAGAGTAACCATTATTATTCACTAATATGTGAAAAACTAATTTCAAAACCATGTTGTCTTGATGCTCATCCTAATGACTAATGGAAAGCAGATCGTGAGTCATTGCCTTAGTCAGTGTTCTATTGTTAGGAAGAGACTCCATGATCAAGGAAACCCTTATGAAAGGAAGCATCTAATTAGTGGCTTGTTTACAGCTTCAGAAAGTTAGTTTCTTACCATTTTATTATCACAGCATGGAGCACAGACTATATGCATGGCACTGGAGCAATGGATGTGAGCTATGTCTTAATCCACAGAAAGAGATAGAGGAGATAGAGATAGAGATAGAGATAGAGATAGAGATAGAGATAGAGATAGAGATGAGAGAGAGAGAGAGAGAGAGAGAGAGAGAGAGAGAGAGAGAGAGAGACTAGGACTGGCCAGAGCTTTTGAAACCTTAAAGCCAACCTCCAGTGACACTCCCACTTCCACAAACCACACCTCCTAATCCTTCTAATCCTATCAAATAGTTCCACTCCCTTGTTACTAAGCTTTCGCATATGGGAACCATTCTTGTTCAAACCAGTGGATGGTGAATATATATACACTATGCACATAAGCTGGGAGAACTTCATGAACTAGCATGGTACTTTGATTTATGTAAATTAATCATTAATTTAAATTCCATATGTCAAATACATGTTGCCCACTGCCATTGTAGATGAATTTCTAAGTGTTCTTATTAAATAAATAGCAAGGAGCCAGGAATTTGGGTTAAAGACTTAGAGATATCATGGAAATATGGAAAGCTACCAGCTAACCTCACCTCACCAATCCCACATCTTCCAAGGAACGTGACTTCCTGTCTATCAAGGCTTATATGCCTTACTTTCTGCCCTCTCATTAGCTCTTAGCCCAGCTACCTCACTTTCTGTTCCTACACAGCTCTGTCACTGTCTGACTATCTGTACAGACCTCCAGGTCTCTGTGGTTTGAACTGGGAGTGAGGGCATGTGTCATCATGCTTGGCTCTGTTCCCTAGTGTGTCCTTGAACACACAGAGATCTTGCCTGCCAAGGGATTAAGGGTGTGCTGCCTGACTTCTTTGTTTATTTAAAATGGCTGGGCTTTTCCTCCTGATCTCCAGGCAAGCTTTATTTATTAATGCACAAATAAAATATCACCACATTTCAGCACAAATAAAATATCACCACACACCATCTCAGGTCATATGAAGCATCAGAAAGTATATTTTACTAGAACATATGGAGTCACCTCAGCTCAGCGGCCTAGTGCCAAGTATACAAATAAAAGGCTTCTTTATCAATTGGCTCAGAATCAACTTATCTCTCAATAAATCATTCAGGTTGAGTTCTGAATGAAAAATTCACAAAATAGAACAGTAATTCATGTGTTATTTCTAGAAATATTTGCATCAAGTATTTTAGAATGCTTATAAATATGGGTAAGTGACTTTCTGTACTGATGATAACCTATTTTGCTACAAATTCAAAATCAGAGCATTTCCAGTTGAATGTTGTCAGTGAAAAGAGTTAACTAATCTTTATGTCACCAAGCTATAAAATTTTAATCTCTACTATAACTAAATTGATTAACATAGTGGTAAGAAGACAGTAATGTTAGCTTTTTTTCCAATAGAGTTTCCTTTGAATTAAACATTTTGAAACATAGTTATTATATCATCATGTCAGATTTCCTATTCAAAATCCTTATTATTTTAAAATTCTGTCAGTGACTTGTTTATTAATCACCTGCTATTGTGGCTTAGCTCAAACTATATGCTGTAAGTTGTGTTTCATTTAATATTGTCACATCCTATTACCTAAATGTCTTCAAGATGCTTGCCCCAAGTGCTGATGCCTTGTTTATTCTGAGACTTTCCCTACAGCTAATTCATAAATCTTGGTATTGAGAGCAATGTCTGTTGGTGGCAAAGTCAGAGGGACTATTCCAGCTGTGATACTTGACACTTATTCTAAAATCTTAATTTAATATTATAACCACTTTGAAAAGGTTGCCCTCTCTATATAAAACACACATTGGTAGTGTACTGCTTATGAGAGTATTCAATAACAGTCATGGAACACAGAGTGCTAGTAAGTAGAAAGAAATATGTAAATATATTCAATCAGAATATTAAACTCTAATTCAATCTACAATGAAATTATTTCATTTCAAAAATATTCCTGCTTCTCAAGCAATATATTGGTTAAGAAAATGTAAGTTTTGAAACTATGTTATTTTATAATGTATATAGATGTATTTCTTGTGTTTGAAAATTTAGTGCAAACAATGGGAACTGACAGTTAACATTAGAGAACATATTGTCATTTAAAATGAATGTGGTGGGCAAACCTGATGATACATGCCTTGACACCCAGATATTCAGAAGGGTGGTGAGCCCAAGACCCATCTGAGCTATTTGGTGAGGTGTTTAACTATCAGGTACAAAGCCTTGGCTTCAATTTCCAATAACACACACTTTTACATTGGAAGTATCAAAAGTTTGTGACAATAAAGACAGAGGCCTCTGTGACTAAAGACAATTGTTCCTTACCTAAATGACACAGATTAACAGAAGGGCATGAAGTAGCCCTAACATCATAGTTTCCAGTGCAAGACAATAAAAATAATACCTCAGAAAAAGTCTCATCATTACAGAGTTTTTTTGGATAGTCAGAATTCTGAAAACAAATATAGTGATGTGGGTGTCCTCTTTCCCTCTTAGCCTATTGGCCAACAGGTTGAGAAGACAAGAGGTAGTCGTGGTGGTAGAAAGCCTTGTACGAGCCACATGAGCATGAATGGAGACAGCCCTCTGGGAGACGAACTTCCAGGAATCAGCTCAAATTTATTCCAGAGTATAAATAATAAATAGGATTGGAGAGCCTGGGACAAACCCTCATTTGCCTTCCTTAAGTGGCACACTCTTATCATAAGGCTCCTAGCACAAGTCTTAGTTATCATCTGTGCAGCAACGGAGACTTCTAGCAGGAATCTGTGCCAGGGTTCAAACTAAAGAAAAGTAAGGCATCCTGGTTTAGAGACAGCTTTCAGATAAGGTCAGTCCTCCAGGTCCAGGGACATTCTCCAGATGAGGGTAAGTGGAGGCAGGGAGTTCTGCTGGAGGGAGGGAACCACATGCTGCTGAGTACTGAGATAAGTTGCCATGCTATGGGAAGACTGCAATCTCTGAACAAACAGCAAAGTCTTCCGATGCAAGGGTTAGGTAAATGTGATGATTTGGAAATTTACTCAATAGCTACCATAAGAAAAAAGCGTGCTTTTATTAATATATATGCCTGGTAAGTATAGCTTTAAAAGTATAGCAGTATCTATAGTATATACATGAACTTATTCCCTTTCCTTTCTTAATTTTTTTATTGTTAAGAATTTCATACTTGAATACAATAAAATATGATTATGTTTACTCCTATTTTTCTCTTCCAATATTCCCCACATATCCTTCTCAACAGGTCCTCTTCCCAATTTCATGCCTTTGTTTGTTATGGCATATTAAGCTTATTAGTGCTGTTCATATATGTATTTGTTTGGTCCCACCCACTGGAGTATGGTTAAGCTACCAGTGGCCACATCCTCAAAGAAGAGTTGTTCTTCCCCCCGCCCCCCAGCAGCTATCAGCTACTATTAGCTTCTCAGTAAAGGACTGTAGCTGAAAGTTTTCCTGTGTCCCGCCTGGTCTGCAGCTGCTCAGACCCAAGTAAACACACAGAGGCTTATATTAATTAAAACTGCTCAGCCATTAGCTCAGGCCTACCACTGACTAGCTCTTACACTTAAACTCAGCCCATTTCTGTTAATCTATATTTCACCACGTGTTCTGTGACTTTATCTGTGTGCCATTACATGCTGTTCCTTGGACTGCACCTCCTCACTCAGCCTTTCTCTTCCCACCTTGCCTGCTTATCCCAACAATACTTCCTGCCTGGCTACTGGCCAATCAGTGTTTCATTAAACCAGTGTACAAAAGCATCATTCCACAACAAGGGGTGATCATCTATCCCATCAATGCCAGAATTATGGCAGATGTGGTCTTATGCTGTTCTTGTACAGGTAAGCAAGCTACTATGAGTTCAAAAGTACACTAGTTTTGTCATATCTAAAATGCCGAGTTTCACAGTACTCATCCCCATCTTCCAGATATTGCATTCTTTCTAGTTTATCTTTTATGATATTCACCAAGCCATGGGGTATATGTCTCATCTTGGGCTGAGTACTCCATCTCTTATTTTAAGTATTTTCACAAGTTATTTGTAGACTGAGATTTCCTATCCTAGGAGCTGCTTCCAATTTACCACACAGAAAATTATATAATTGTAAATGTTTGGCCAATAGCTAACTAGCTTTTACATTTTAAGTTAACCCATATTCCTTATTTACCTTCTGCCACATGGTGGTACCTTTATTAGCATGGCATGTTCATCTCCTGTTCCCTCTGCATCTGTCTGTAGACTCCTGATGCCACCCTTCATCATCCCACTATACTCAGTTTTGCTCTCCCACCTAACTTTATCCTGTCCCGCTATTGGCCAGTCAGCTTGCTTATTAAACTAATCATAGTGACATATATTCACACAGTGTGCAGAAGGATTATTCTACAGCAGTTGTGTGTGTCTCTCTGTTGAATGTTGCCCATTGTATCAGATTCTCTGACCTAGGCTGAAAGCAGCCCAGGTCAATAGATATAAGTATAAATAATTTAGAGCACACCTTGACATCATGGTCATTTAGCAAAATAATAATAGCAGGTTTCATCTGTGTCCTATAAACTTCTAAGCCATGAGCTTTAAGCAAAATTACAGTAACAGGCATGAGATTCCTTTCTGTGGAGTAGATATCAAGTCCAATCTGAAAGTGGTAGCTACCCAAACACAGATATACCACTATGACACCAGAGAACATATCTTGCTTGTATTTTGATATTGCAGCATAAAGAATATAATATCTATAGAATACACACAATTTGTTATATTTCTGAAATTTAAAATTACTTATGACTGAACAGGTTCACTCAGGGTTTTCTTTTTTCATTTAGAATTAAATAGCTTATAGTGCACTGAATTGAAAACATTGTGATAATTTTGTATGGCGTGGTGGCACATGCCTATAATCCTAGCATTCAAGAGTCAGAGTCATGAAGATTACTAGTTTAATGTTATTTTGGCTTGCAGAATAAGAACTTGTCTAAAACAAAATCATTTTCTGGATATCTGATACCTGTCCCTAAATTCTTTCAAGTTTATTCACAAATGCAGTATATCTATTTTGTCAAATCAAACTCATTAGGAATGTCATTTGCCAAACTGCTATTGGCACTTAGAGGGATTTGGTTTCTATTTAGTTTGATGTGCAATTTCCTTTAATAGAATGAAAAATTAGTACAGGATAGTTAATGCCAAGCAAGCATGTCTAGTTCTTATGTGTGCACAAGAAAGATAGTAACAAAATAGGTGACTGACCTAATCATAAAAATTATTTTTTATTGTTTCATTGAGAAGTACATTTCTCTTCATTTTACTATTTATGAGGTACCTGTTGGCAGTTACATATCCAAATGAGATATATATTAGTAGCTAAAGCTTGCATTATTAAAAATTTAGCCAAGGGTCTGGGAGATGCTTCATCTGTTGAGAGCACTGGCTGTTCTTCCCAAAGACCCAGATTTAATTTCCAGCCCACACATTTGTACCTAATTAGTTCTGTAAATCTAGTTCCCAAGGATATGATGCCTTTTTCTGAAAGGGCATTTTGCATGATCTTCTGGATTCCATGGGGACTGCACGCATGTGGTGTCAAACATATATGCAGGCAAAACACACATAAAATTAATAATTAAAAATTCCAAATTAACTGTGACTGATTACATTATAAGACATTATGTTAATGTAACAGTACTAATAGCTGCCAACAGTCAAAGATCAACTAGACACCAATATTTAACAGTTATAATGTTATATAACATTTAATGACAAAAAAAATAGAGATAGTGTCTTAATTCCTGTTCTAGTGCTGTGAAAAGACACTATAACTAAGGCAGCTTACATAAGAAAGTATTTAATTGGGGGCTTGTTTGCAGGTCCAGAAGATCACTCCATTGTCATCATGGCAGAGAGTAGGGTGGCAGTCATACAGACATGGTTATGGAGAAGTGGATGAGAGCAGCAACCAGATACACGGGCAGCAGGTGGAGAGCAAGAGCCATTGCAAGAAACTAGGCCTAGCTTGAGCTTTTGAAAACACAAAGCCCACCCTTAGAAACATATCTCCTCCAAGGCCACACCTCCTAATCCTTCCCAAACAGCTTCATTAATTGGGGACTGAGCATTCAAATACAAGTGTCTGGGGCCATTCTCATTCAAATCAAATGTGTATAAAATTAACTTACCCATAATTGTCAGGTGATATTATATATTTAGTACAGTGTGAATAGCATTGTACCCCATGGTCAGAATGAAGGAAGGAGAGAAGAAAGGAAGTATTAAAGGAGAGGGAAAGAAGAGAATCAAACATTGAGCATTGCCATTCATCTTAAGATTATTTTGAACTACTTTATTATTTTTCCTTCCTTCCTCCCTTTCTCTCTTTCTTTCTCCTTCCATTCATTCTTTTTTCATCATTCCTCATTCTTCTCATCCTCCTCATGTATTCTCTGCCTCTTCTTCTCTCCTTATTTCTTTTTATATAATTTCTCAAATCCGCATTACATGCTTCATGGCATGCTTATGTATAGAGGGAAAACACACCATGCTCCCATGAATCCTCTATTCCAAGATAAAGACACACAAGTAAAGAAAATCATTACAGATTATGACAAATTCTAGAACAGCATTTCTCAACCTGTGGGTTACAACCCCTTTTGGAGTTGAACAACCCTTTACAGGGGTCACATATCTGAAACCCTGTATGTCAGATATTTATATTATAATTTATAACAGTTGCAAAATTACAGTTATGAAGAAGCAATGAAAATAATGTTATTGTTGGAGGTCACTATAACATGAGGAACTGTATTAAAGGGTTATAGTATTAGGAAGGTTGAGAACCACTGTAATACATGAAAATATAGAATTACAATAATACAGATATGTGAGGTAGAGGTACTCGCACAGCACTGTGATATGATTTTTCTGAATGGGTGAGACTATACAAACAATAAACCCTTGCAGGAGGAAGCATTTCTAACCAAAGAATCAAATATCACAGACAGCAGAGGGAATGGCAGCCTCAAAGACCACGAGTTGTTCAATTTCTATCTAATTATAGATTATTAACTCATCACAAGATGTTTCTTTCATTCTGTAAATAAAAATTATCAAGATCATATGAACAATGCTGTCTATGAATATAATATGGAATATAAAGAACCTCTAAGCTTCAGAGGCTTACATAGCCAAAAACAATATGTACTTCATATTAAACTTGTCTGAGGTTATGGCACACATTCAAGTATCAATTCTTTCTTTTGTGTCACACCATAGTATTTCAGAAATGAAGTCAGAGGCTTAACTCAATTCTGACTTTATTATTTAAGTATAAGAAATAAAACTCATCAAATATCTGCTTGGAGACGATTCAGTACTCTAGAATATATCATGAAACCAAATTTTCCATAAGTCTCCATATTTCACTAATCTCTTGGTAACATAATTGATGTGCTGTTGTTTCAATCATTAGCTTCAACTCTCTACAGTATCCTCGTTATCATCTCAAAGGGCTTTTTGTCACCTGTGTCTTCATTCTGTGCTGACCTTGTTTCATCTTTGTAGTGGTAAATCAACACATTCTTCTGACATCTGATTGTCACCTGCTCCAGTTACATACCTATTCACTCCTATCATTTTTTCATCTTCCCTTACTGGCCAAGTGATATGGGAGTCACTAATTCGGAAATTCCTCATATACTGTGAAGGACATTTGAATGGCTTGTAGTTCGTTGTTGAAGGAAAAGATCTAAATCACTTTCTATACAGGTACCCAAGACAAGGGCTGTTGAGGCCTGCTGACTGTTGCCATCACAATGAAATGGACAGAATCCTTCAGTGCTCCCTGGTACATGTAGCAGATTCTAAGAAGGGAACTAAAATGTAGAGACCAAAAATAACACTGAGAATTTAGTTTCAAAAAAAATCAAATTTGGATTTCCCTCTCTTGAGTCTGCTTTACCTTTTCGGTTTCTTATCTTGATTGAAGTGCAGAGGCAGAGGCCTGTTTCTTGGCACTTTGACAGGTTGTAACATAAGGATCTTGAATTCAAGGCCAGCCTGGGTTAGCCAATGAGATCCTATCTGAGAGGGAGGAAGAGAGAGATACAGATACAAATAGATGATGATGATGGATAGATAGATAGATGATAGATAGATAGATAGATAGATAGATAGATAGATAGATAGATAGATAGATGATAGATAGATGATAAATAGATAGATAAAGAGAGAGTGAGAGATAAAGAGAGAAAGAGATAGAACTGTAGGTTCTCTAGAAAAATGAAAATATTTTACTAAGCCATCTTAGAAAGAATGTGTTATGTAGAGAAAATTTAATTTTTAGAAAGAAAATGCAATCAAAATATATTTTTCTTCTGTTTAAATGTTGTAACAGGAAACAATGCCCTTTGATATTTAAAGCTAGACTTTATGGTATGTTCAATATACTATCATTAATGCTAGAGAAATTGTCTTCCACCGAATAAAAAACATTAAACAAAATTGTAATTAAACTTCCTTACCCTAAAAGCAAATGGACAGCGGATTATTTCATGGGAAACATTATCTATTTCAACATCAACAAAGCATTGAAATGTTGGTTTCAAATAGTTGATAAATTCCCCAATAGTGAGTGTCCTCCCACGAGAGAAAATCAGTAACATAAGTGGGTGGGTCTACATTTAGACAGTGCTAATTTTACCAGACTGTCAGTGAATGAGTCAGCTCTGCAGTAATTATAATTAGTGAGTGCTGCTACAGGACTATTCATGATTATCTATTATGTGGTGATTTGACTAAAGTTTGTCAAGAAAGTTTTACTGCCACTAGAGTGGAAAACTTGTTAAGATGGAAATTGCCATAGGGAATATGACTAATTATCAAACTCCTATAGATTTCAAAAGGCTGTACTTTATGAACTGTCCCCCTTTTAAAAATATTAATGTCTGGATTAATATTGACAGTGTGTTTAAAAGGTCACCTCTTGTGTGGCATTCCATTGGTAATTATTTCATCAATAGCAAACAACAGTAAATGTCGTACTTTTATGTGGTCAATTTGGAAACTTCTACAAAATGCCATCTATTGTAACCTTCATCATCACTCAATGTGGGAGGAAGCTGGGGGTCAGTTTTTTTCTTCTCCACTTAATGGACCAACAGATACAATGCTCTTTCATAAGTCAACCTAAAAGCTGAAAGCCTCCTCAAGATGCATCAGAAGCTTTTTAGATTTGTTTTAAAGTTGTTGCTCAGTTTTGAGAGCACAATTATTTTAGGAAATAAATCTAAAAGAATAGTATCCCAATGTTAAATATTTAACAGAAATTATTATATAATATATGAAATCATTTAGATAGCTGTACTTGGTTCTTTTCTCTCATCTAACCTTAAAATATATTAATGCCCTTACTCATCAATGTATGTGATCATAAAATGAAGTTTGTCAGGAGCAGGAATTATTATTTTATTTTTTTCATAACCATTTCCACAAACTGTTAAGGTACCTCTTGTATTACAGGGATTTCATTCTCACAGCAGAAAATAACTATGAAAACTAATTTCTTTAAGCTATGCAATCACAATTAAATTTTTAAAGAGAATGCTAATGTTAACATCAATGCTGTTAAAAGTATTTTGGCAAGGCAGAATCTTTATACCTAATGCCTTCCAGAATATGCAATCAATCTAGGAATTCATCATGCATTAGTATGGTTTGTTTGATGAAAGCCACATGAAATGACAAATGGATTAATTTGTTTAATCTATAAAGAGGTGGCATGAATCAAAGACAATATACATGCATTGAAAGGTAGTAAAATACAATGTATGTCTGTTGAAAGGTTAAATACAATGGCTACAATAATAGATTGAAGGAAAAGACTGACACATTGCAATTCTAGATTTACAATTTACTATGGAAACTTAAAGGGTACTTTCTGTCCCCTAAAACTTTCTCTACCTGTAAAATAAGGTTCCTATATGGTTACCTTATAAGTCTATTGTGTAGAATAAATGAGTTACCATATGTTAAGTGAATTTACCAATTCTGGAACGTGAATACTACATAACATATAAGTATTATTTGTTATGATTTCTTATGCCTTATAAGTCTCAGTCTTTCGAACTTAAACCCCTTTAAAGTATGGGTAAGTAAATGTGCTCAATTTATGTATGCTGTAATAATGAAACGGGTATGTATAAAAATTGTATCTCTAATCCAGAATTTCAATTATTTAGCCAACTGCCTTAATAAGATAGCATAAATGATTTATTCAACCAATTCTCGTACTTATGGTGAAGGAAGCAGTACAGAAATTCTGACAAAATACAACATGTAGAAAAGAGCCGAATGAAAGCATGGGCAAAGTCAATTTATGCTAATCTTTTGAAGGTTTCACTTTAAGCATTCAAAATTGAAGGTTATATATAGTTGTAGCTGGTAGACATGGCTGGATGATGTAGTTTTTTGCTATTAGAGAGGTGTAATAGAAATGACTGATATAGATCAAAACTATACTAGAGATGCGTAGGACCTTAACTGTCTCACTGAGAAGACTGGTACATTTGACACAAGAGAAGATTTGTAAAAAGGCAGACTACTACAACAAAATGCAGTAGCAAAAACAGTAGACAGAACAGCCACAATATTAAACATAGAGGATAGGCAGTGGTAGCACACGCCTTTAATCCTAGCATTGCATTCCAGAGGCAGAAATCCATGTGTTCAAGGATACAGCCAAGCATGGTGACTCATGCCTTTAATCCCAGAAAGCAAGCCTTTAATCCCAGGGAGTGATGGTAAAAAGCCAAAAGGTATATAAGGCGTGAGAACCAGAAACTAGAAGCATTCGGCTGGTTAAGCTTTTAGGTTTTAAGCAGCACAGTTTAAGCTGAGAGCCATTGGGATGAGGACACAGAAACTTCCAGTCAGAGGAAACAAGACCAGCTGAGAAGTTGGTCAGGTGAGGTTAGCTGTGGCTTGTTCTGTCTCTCTGAACTTCCAGTGTTCACCCCAATACTTGGCTCTAGGGTTTTTTTTTTTTTTATTAATAAAGACTCTTTAAGATTCATGCTACATCGGAGTATGTAGAATACCTATGTGCCTTCCTCTCAAGGTAAAAAGCTCTTTTAAAGGTCTGTTATAAAAATGAAGAAAATTAATAATAATAACAAGTGTCATCTTTATTATTTATGACTGATTTCTCTTGCTTAGAAAATTATATGCATGTAGTACTTGTTAGAGAAGCATAGCAAATGATAGACTTTTGAGGCATAACACCCCTTCGGTCATCATCAAGGATGATTCTGGTTGGATATTTCTTCCTCCCCTCTCTCTGTTTCTCTTTGAGTTTATGGTATTTTGCTATCCTCAGCACCAGGTTACATATCACCCTAAGGACCTAGGCTTCATTAACTATATTCACTTGTGTGGTGGTTTGAATAAGAATGCCCCCCCCCCACAGGCTCATATTTGAATGCTTGGTTACCAGGGAGTAGCACTACTTAAAATGATTAGGAGATGTGGCCTTTTTAGAGGAAATGTGTCATTGGGGGTGGGCTTTGATGTTTCAAAAATCCCTTTCCAAGCTGCTTTCTGATCTGGATGTAGCACTCTCAGTTACTTCTTCATCACTATGACTGCCTGCCTGCCTCCATGCTCCCCACCAGAATGACAGTGATTCAATCTCTGAAACTGTAAGCAAGCCCCAGCTAAGTGTTTTCCTTTATGCATTGCTGTGGCCATGGTGTCTCTTCACAAGAGTAGAACCATGACTAAGACACTTTGTATATCACTTCAATGCAGTTAGATTCCATTTATCTTATATATCAACAGCAGCAACAATAGCAGCATTAGCTGGGCCAGATGAGAGCTGCCTGAGCTGATTGTGTATGCCTATACCCACTGACTGGTAACTTGAATTAGTCACTGGTATGTTTACACCACAGATATTGGCAAGTATAATGAACCAAGTGGCCCCACAATCACATATTAAATATTTACTAGCACACTGCTGAGAAAGGAAATAAAGCACATTTTTAGTGCAATGTGCATAGGGCTAATATTGTGTAGCTATTTGCTAGATAAGAAAAAGGAAGTTAAAAATCATTAGCATCACATAATGAGGGATTCAAGAAAGATAAGGCCATTGCTAATACTGGTGTACCAAAATTCTTTAGAACTAGAATGTAATGACAAGACAGTTGTGGCAACCACTCTATTCAAACCAAGAAAACTGGCTTTTTAAGCAAATTTTTTGTTCCTTTAACAAGTTTTCCTTTCTTTACTTTTTATAATTGTTTCACATAGCTATTAAATGTTACATCTATAATCAAATTAATAGTATTATAACCATGTTGAATTTTCTTCAGTATTTTCCATTTAACTAGTAACTCTTTGATAATATAATTATATTTAAAGCTTGTTTAATGTTACATTTATTTTTATCTATTGCTTTTTATTTCTCTGTTTTGCTTAATAGCATATTGGCTCAATAAATATGCATAAGACTGTTTGAAAGTAGAAAATATATGGACTCTCACATCGCAAATATCAAAGGTATTGGTAAGTCACAGTAAGACCTATCACATCAGATCAATAAACAATGATGCAATAGAAGAAACACCATTCATTGCACTACACAATTAAAATGTTAGCGCAGAATTTTCATGAGACTTTTCATGCTTAGTTTCTGATTAAAGTATCAAAATGTCAAAGCTAATAATAACAAGGAATATTAATTTACTTATTAAATGTAAAACCCATTTTTAGGAATAATCACATGGCTTGAACAAAATTTACAATTTCCCATAGAACATTTGATCACATCAAATCTAGTGTATTCTGCTACTGTACTTTTGACCCAATCTCCAGTAACCGTTTAATGATTTGTTTCAAAATGCAGAGATTCAATTTCAAAATATTTAAGAAACACTTCTAGTTCAATAATTCTATGATAATACTTTTAGGTCTGTATTCTATCTGTATTTATACAAATAATTTTCCTCCCTTAGACAGTACAAAAATTTGTTTGGGGATCAGATAAACCTCACCTCAAATTCTGCTCTAGATACATTAAATAAATATTTTTACAACTAATCTTTGCATTTTCTGGCATCAACTCATGTCTCTCTGAAAGGAAGAGATGCCTGGCAGTGGTGGCGCATGCCTTTAATCTCAGCACTAGGGAGGTAGAGGCAGGTGCATCTCTGTGAGTTCGGGGCCAGCTTGGGCTACAGAGTGAGTTCCAGGACAGGCACCAAAACTACACAGAGAAACCCTGTCTCGGAAAAAAGAGAGAGAGAGAGAGAGAGAGAGAGAGAGAGAGAGAGAGAGAGAGAGAGAGAGAAAAGGAAAAGAAAAAACACAGTTAATAGCATGGAATTTATTTTATTTATTCAATATTTCATATACAAGAATAAAGTGAGCACCTACCAGGCACTGGGAGTTAAATATGATGATATATTATAGGTCAGTGATAGATAGGTAATAGATATAGAAAAACATACAGATTATAGAAAATATGTGAGACTTAGGTGACATATTTTTAGATGATAGATAAATATTTAAATATTTAAATGATTAATAGATAGATAGATAGACAGACAGATAGATAGACAGATAGATAGATAGATAGATAGATAGATGATAGATAGATAAATAGACAGATAGATGAGAGACAGATAAGAGATATGCAGATAATATACATAGAAAACAGACAGATGATACACACCATTTTCTCCATCCCTTTCTTGTAACAATCAGCACAACTTCCTTATAATTATGAACATGCTTATCTTTCCCATCAGTTTGTCCCTTTCCATGTGTTAGATGGCATGTTAGAACACAGCCAGAGCTTGCTGAGGAGAGTCTACAGGAAAAACCCGAATGCACAAAGTAGTTATAAAGCCGCGTCACTCTGTCAGACTATGATATTTGACCACAGCATTGGTATATGTGCTTATGGATAAGTTTTACATCAAATATGAAATGTACAGAGCAATTTTCCAAACACAGACAGGCACTCTTACTAATTTGTCATAATTTATACTAAATTAATGCAGGCAGATGTAATATAATTCTTTCGTCTTTCTAAACTTGAGCTAGCTATTGAATCACTTAAACATTTTTTCCTACTTACTAGAAACTTAGATATGCTCCATACTGAAGATTTTCGTAGTATTTTAGAAAAGAAAATAGTTCTGTGTGCTGCTTGTGATAATAACTAACATTGTAATTCAAGCCAATATACCTCTCAGTATAGAAGACTTTGAGACATTCATACAGGACTATTATCTCAGCTTTTTTTGTAATTTTCATATCTGGTTTTAATTTAATCTTTAAATTTCATACTGGAAGTGAAGTTGAATTATCTCACTATAATTTTTAACCTCTGTAACTAATGTCTCACTTTCAGATTAGACATTCATTGTCATGGAATCCAACAATTTCCAGCTTATGGTCAGATGATACCTTCTGCAACAAAGTCTATAAACAATAAAACAATGAAGTTGTTAGACCAGTGTTTCTTATAATCCCAGTGCTGGGAAAATAGAGGCAGGGTGGTGTGAAGTTCAAGGTCATCCTCAGGTATGTGGTAACACCAAAGTAGCGTGGAATAGACCATAGTCTCTCAAGAAAATGTGATGTTAATTTAATTCTGGCCACAGATTGTTGTGAGTGGCTTTATGACTGTATGAACTTTATGCTACTTTATGTTACATACTTAGAATTTATGTTCTAAGTCAATTCTAGCAGAAAAAATGTGTATATATATTAATAGTCCTTCTATTTTCCTTCATCACCAAGACTGATTGCATACAATTAGGAATAAGTAAATTAGAGAAATCTTCAGAAATCACTATTTTCTTTAGCAGCCTGACCAAGTACTACCAGGTCTAATAATTGAACCTAGGGAATTCTTTCTGTTCGGTGAAATAAAAATCAGATTAGTAAGTTCTGTCCCCTTCTCTGCTCTAAATGAGAACATGCAGAAGATGTTCTGGCTACTTACACTCCGCAATGCTTCTCACATTAAAGACATGCATTAAAAGCAGCACACACCGGGCTGGAGGGATGGCTCAGTGGTTAAGAGCACCAACTGCTCTTCCAGAGGTCCTGAGTTTGATTCCCAGCAACCACATGGTGGCTCACAACCATCTGTAATGAGATCTGTCACCCTCTTCTGGCCTGTAGGACACATGCAGGCAGAATACTGTACACATAATAAATAAGTAAATAAATAAATCTTTAAAAAAGAAAGCAGCACACACCAACTTCTGGCCTGTGGGACACATGCAGGCAGAATACTGTACACATAATAAATAAGTAAATAAATAAATAAATCTTTTAAAAAAAAAGCAGCACACACCAACATAAGAATTCAGTTTTTAACATCAGCAGGGACAAGCATATATGATATCTGAAAACTTGCATTGGAACATAAAGAATCAAAATCAAAATGCCTCTGAAATGAAGTTCAAAACACTTGATATTGAAAATATGCAAGATCAGATGAGAAACAAAGCTGGCATTACTAAGGTAACCAGCCTCAGGAGAGTTCAAGGGTGTCCAATATCCCTTGTCATGCTGATATTTCCTCTCTTGTGGAATGTTTTTCAAACAGCTAAATTTGCTTCAGGGTGTTAGTACTTCAATATTGCCCAATAAAGAGGAGAGAATGAGCAATAGCAAGAGAGAGCGCTAGAGCAAGAGAGAGCTGGAGATCCAACCAGCCCACTCTTTGTACCCTGATTTAGGAATGTGTGGCAGTAGTTGCTTTTCTCCTTCATCTTTGAGATTTCACAGGAGCTAAATGTGCACTCAGATGATTTATGTTGTCAGGGCAGAAGAGAGAAAAATGAATAAAACTTCAGGTGACAGAGTAAGAACTCTGATTCAACTTTCCCATTTCATTATGTCATATTTGAAGAACTTAAGAATTTTTCTGTAAGGATGGTAGGTTCATGAATTTCCCTTAACATCAGTTCCAATTTCAGAGATACCAGAGGCGGTGCATATCTCTAAAGCCGACTACCCTAAACTAATGACCCCCTTCCCCCCCCCCCTTTTTTATACAAGGCCTCAACATCATTGTCATACCTGAGTGCTCTTTATAATATGGCCAATACTCCTAACAAAACAGTCTTCAATCAAAGCAGTTGTTCCCTGGTGGTGGTGTTGGCGGCGGCGGCGGCGGCGGCGGCGGCGGCGGCGGCGGCGGCGGCGGCGGCGGCGGCGGCACACACCTTTAATCCTAGCAGAGACAGAAGGATCTCTGTGAATTTAATGCCAGCCTGGTCTACAGAGCTAGTTCCAGGACAGCCAGGGCTACACAAAAAAAAAAAAACCCTGTCTTGAAAAGCAAAAGCAATTGTTCTGTGGAATAAACTTGCACTTCAATCACTAATATTGAGTGCACTTAGACTTTTGTACAAACTGCTTTTAGAGAACCCTAAAGGGAACAGTGTCATCCTGATACACACCCCTTGTCCTGTCTTCTCCTTCTGAAGACATGATCATTTCATAAAGACCACAAACATGCCCCTCTCCAGTCACCACTTTTCATAATGCAGAATGTGGAATTATACTGTGACAGATTAGGCTGTGACAGAGGTTCATAGAGCAGGAGCTCTTTGCTTACATGGTCAGTAATGCATGCCAGGTCAAAGGCATTTTAAATCCTCCTAAACTAGTTATCAACTCTGTGTAATGGGAACTGCCATGCTTCTAGAAATTGCTCCCAGCTTATGAATGCAGGCAACAGGTAGTATAGTAAATAATAGTTATAGCTAAGGAACGATACAGACCTATGATGTGAAGGACTACTGTTATCTCCAAAGCCTACATCTTTAAGTTTACAGACAAAAGAAGATACATACAAAAAATCTACTGGCTTCCCCAATGATGTTGAATGAGTTAATAGAGTAGGTTTTACTTTATATATCCTCCATTTTCAATGAAGATATCTTAGGGTATTATTTCAGCTGTGTTCTTTGGAGAGAAGGCAGGTCAAATTCACTAAACTTGATGATTCTTTTGTGCCATGCTCTCTTGATCCCCATGGGAGACCTGCCCCTTTCTGAACTGAGACAGAGGAGTGGATGGAGAGGGGAGTAGAAGTCAGGCGGAGTGAGGGGAGAAGAGGAGGGACAGAAAACTGTGGTCATTGTGTAAAACAAATGAGAAAATTTAATTAATAAAACAATTATGTTTCTATTTAATTATTTCTAATTCTCAGAACCCATGACTTTACAATATCTATATTGTTGTAAATTTCTACATATACCATTAACAAGAATATCAGGTCATTTTAAAGCAGTTTAAATTCCCCTTATTGTTGGCTTTTGAATTAGGCAAAGAAGAAAAAAAGTCATCTTCCAGCAACAAGTTACATACACATACATCTGCATAAATTACCTATAATTTTATGTATGTATTTGTCTCACAATCTGTTTGACCATGAATGGCTTTCAATACGTTTGCCTTAGCTGCATATTGCATATGACCACAGCACAGTATTTGTATTTGACCAAGTAAATTTGGGTTAAAACACTCTCACATTCACATGACAATTGATATTGGGGTACTTGGAACCTGAGACTCACAACTAACCCTGTCAAAGAGTTTCCTGGAATGTAAGTTTGAATAGTTTGAATACTGGACAATCAAATTCTAAATAGCTTGGAAAATGAAAGAGAAATTCTAGTGTTTGTGGGCTTACCTTGACTAGAAAACATTTAAAACATAAAATTTAGTAGATGCACATTTGCGAAGCAAATGCAAGTATATGCTCTAGAGCTAAAACAGTAGTACTCCGAAAGGAAAGTACCTATGTGTGTAGTCAGTTGAGGTGTTCTGCAAGCACACTGCTGGTCTGAACAGCAGAGCATAATACGCTGCTTAGTCTGCTCATTCCATGATTATGAATAGCAGGTCTCAATACCCGACTGTAACAGCTTCCAGTGACAGCAGCTATGTTCTCGCCTCAGTGATGAAACTCTTCAGCACAGATGAGTTTGTGTCTGCTGGGGGATGGCCTGTATGTCAAGTTACTCTGATTGGTCAATAAATAAAACACTGATTGACCAGTGACTAGGCAGGAAGTATAGGCGGGACTAACAGAGAGGAGAAAAGAAAGAACAGGAAGGCAGAAGGAGTCACTGCCAGCCACCACCATGACAAGCAGTATGTGAAGATGCTGGTAAGCTACGAGCCACGTGGCAAGGTATAGATTTATAGAAATGCATTAATTTAAGCTGTAAGAACAGTTAGCAAGAAGCCTGCCACAGCCATACAGTTTGTAAGCAATATAAGTCTCTGTGTTTACTTGGTTGAGTCTGGGTGGCTGTGGGACTGACAAGTGACAGAGATTTGTCCTGACTGTGGGCAAGGCAGGAAAACTCCAGCCACATGTGTCCTTGAATTTTCTTTACTTTCATTGTTGTAAATAACACAAAGTCCCATCAGACCCAAATTTCCTTCACAATTCACAGGTCCTTCCCATCATGCCGTATCTATTCTTACATGGTGATAGTTCTGTAAAAGTCTGCTTTAGTCTACTTGAAGGAGTGATCTATCAGCTATGGTCTTATGTCAACAAACTTTCTTAATTTTACATTTCCATACACACACATTTAAATTTGTCTCACAGATTTTCCTTTTCCATCCATCTGATCATGTTCATTCACTCCCATCTGAATAGTGTGCAGATTCTCTAATTGAGTATTTTTAAAGGCTATGACATTGTGTAATATCTACATAAGTGGATGGCTCATATTATAGGGCCGAACTAGACCATTCCTTTTCCTTTACCTATATGTACCATACTTTCCATGCCCCTGACTCTAATGAATTTGCAGTGTGATGATGAACCTACTCCATCTGTGCAGCTCAGTCTTTTAAAAAGAGAATACCTTCTAACCACAAAGAAACTAGTGTTGGTCTGCCCACTCCTTCTAATGCAACAGTGAAACTTTGCAGCAGCTATCCTGCACTTTGTAGGTGGTAACACATATTTCACTCATAAGAAGCATTGAATAAAATACTTAGGTGACACTATATTCCTTCCCTTTCACAGTGCTGAAATACCTCCAGGTGACTCTGAGTGACAAAGTTGACACTTATTCTTTTAAGATGAGTATGAAGAACAAATGACCTTCATCAGCAGGTATATCCATCTGGGTCAGTCACCTTGACTGGGAATAGTGATAACACCTTTCTTTTGTTCCACCTCAGCCACTGTACCTGCTCAGCACAGATGATTACAACAGTACATGGCATTGTAAAATTAAAACAGAACTACATAAAAAGTGCCTACTGTAGTACCAGAAATTAAGCAAGCACCTTCAAAGATTTTTGCCAATATATTCTTATGTTTATAATTAACACCATACTTGTTTAACTTCTTTACAGTGGTCTTGAATGTGTTTGTTAATAATGTACAAGCACAATTCCAGAATGCAGCAGTTTGTTACATTAAGGAAATGGCATGAAGGAACAAAATGGCAAGATGGGGATGGAGTGGTAATAAAAATCAAATAGTATAATACGCTGTGATTATTGGCCATCTGTGTAACTTGCTCATGGTATTAGTTTATGGGAAAGAGTGAACTGTTTTAGTTATGCTTTGAAACCAGAGGGGGACTATCAAAACCAAGATTGCCATCAGCTCTCAGGTCACCACTACTTGCCTGTGTATTCTAAGGTTGAGACCAGATTCCTCTTCTGGAATTTGTTGGCTTTGTATCACTTTGCCTCCTTGTCAAAATTCAAAGTTGGCTACATAAAAGCAGCAGACATTTGTTTCTTCTGGCAAAAGGAAGCTGCAGAAGAGGCTGGGGAGTCTTGTTTATAGACTAACTGGCATTAGTGAGCAAGTTTGATCTCTCAGCTTTCATGCCATGAAACCATAGGGGAGCTGCAAATAGTAGAAACAAGTGTTCTAACAGTTAAAGCCTATGTTCAGGTACATCAGGAAACACATTAATATTAATATCGTGCTATTGCCTTTTCTCTTTGCCTGAGTAAATATGCCAGCTATTATATTATGCTATTTTTAAATGGGTAATTTATTTTACATGTAAAGATAGTTTTGCACATCAATATATGCCGTATCAAAAGCATCAAAATTATTGATCATTTATATTTTTATCTTTCACACACATATACACAAACATCCACATGTGCTCACACATCTCACACACATGCACAAAAATAACATAATGGCTTCTTAGAACTTGATATATTCTTAGTGTTTGTAGACTACATCACCTAAGTTGCAGTGAAGAGGCAAGTGCTTAGGATGCATCATTTGCATTTTCCTTCACTTCTTTTGCTGTTAGACACGAGACTGTGAGTAGGAGGAAGAGGAGGGTGGCGACAATGAGAATGATGATAACCTCACTATGTCTGACAGGAGGAATATTTTCAACTCACAATCTAAGCACATGAAAGCTTCATTGTAAAAAGCCTGAAATTGTTGCCAGTATATAAAAGTCAAATGACTGATGTTTTATAAAATAACTGACTATTTTCTCTAGCAAATTTATTTAAAATATTCACTATTGTATATGTACATTTTAGCAAAAATTTTATTATATGAAGTGAAATACTAATTTCTTTTGGTATTATTTGTTGGCCTTTTCCATCTCTTTGTTGACCATTTTTTTCTATTTTCACACAGTATATAAGTTTGAGAGAATGCTTCTTATATTTTAAAACTTTTTCTTTCTTCTTGCTCAGTTCTTAGCACTGTAATAAACAGTTTCTCTCCCAAAACCATTTCTTTGAAATGTTATCTGTTTAATTCCAAAATTCTTGAAAATTCATAAAGGACACCATTTCTTCCTATGGGGAGTACATGTTTCTGGAGGAAATGAGTTCAGAATTCTCCTCTGTGCTTTCTCCCCTCTTCGTACTAAGACTACCCAGTGCTCACCTCAATCTCCAACTACTACAACTAGAGATAGGCTCTGTCTAAGAACAGCTTTTTATCATGTTTCTCTTTGGTCAGCTCACTCAAGCTTATTTTACCACAGTTTCCTGTACATTCCCAGACAGGTAGATGGCTCCTCATTGGATTATTAAACAGAAGAAGAAAAGCATCTATAGATGTTGTCACAGTTACAGCTACGTTCTACTAATAAAACCAATATTTTCTTTTTTGATATAACCGAGTTCTATTAACTCTCTCTTTTTTTGGTAGATATTGAGATGACAGTGGTCTTGGCCTTGAGATGGTGTGGACATAGTGCAGTGGTTGTTTATTATTATTCTGAACAGAGGATGCTCATGAACAAGACGTTAGTTTACAATCTTGGGAAAACAGACTGAGTCAAAAGTAAGAGATTAAGTGACTTGCTCAGAGAGTTAAGAACTAAATCCTGAACTAAGAACTGGCTTCACTAACTCCACTAGGAAGTGACATTGTTACACCTGCTTTCCTAAGAGGCCATTTTCAATGTAGACTCACATATTGTTACTTTCCTGTTTTTTTTTTTAATTTTAAGTTATTTTATCTCTCTGTAATAACTTAAAGATATTCCTCATATTTATTTTGATTATGTTAATTGTATAGTTTCATATTCAGTAACTGTAAATTTTCATGTTTGTATGCATGAATTCCCTCCATAATAAAGTATAAGATTTGTTATAAAAGATGGCAAATTCCTAAAAATATAAAGAATGTATTGACCTTATTGGTCATTGCTAATATGTGTGCATCACTATATAATCTTTCATACTCATTAAATTGATTAATTTCTTTCTAAACATTATTTCTAAATACAAAAAATCCTCTGAATCACGTATGTATCCAAGAAAAATTCTCCAAATGTGTAAGAGATTCCATTTATATTTTAATCACATTGTAAAACCCTTTTTCCACCTTACAAATAAGTCTCTCAGATAACTTCCTATTTTCCTGAATCAAAAACCTTTATACTGATAGAACTTATAATTATGATAACTAACAACTAAATTGTGCCTTATTAATCACCCCCCCACACAAGTACACATATACACACTGACACATAAATAAAAATATTTGTAAAAAATGTGTATATCATACAAGTTGTCGCCATCTTAAGAATATAATTTATTGTCACTAATTCTATTTATAATAATAATATAAATTATTGTGCTTTAACCACTCTATTTCTGAATATTTCTATTTTAGCATTCTGTACTAAATTAGCAGTAATTCTGTACTGATTAAGAGATACACTTGTGGACTCTCCATCACCTCCTTAGTAACATTGAATCTATTTTTGGTGTCTAATACATTTGCCTGTTCTACATACTTCATGTAAGTGGAGTCATAGAATATTTATATATACTTATATCTTTATTTCATGTAAAATAATGTCTTCAAGATTCACTTTCTGATCAAATTTTTATTTCTTGCTATGGCTGAATACTATTCCTCTTTGTGCCTATCCAAGTTATATGTAATTTTTTTTCAGCTATTTTCCTGTGAAGGGACACTGTTTTCAGTGCGCATGTGGTAAACAATCCTCAAAGATCACTGGCATCCAAGACTCTATTTCAGTTCTTGGGTATTATATCTATAAATGGAATTATGGGAATTATCAGGTCATGTGGCAATTCCATAGTTAACTTTCTAAAGAGATAAAATGTTTCACATTCTCAGTGCTAATGCGGAGATTGTAATTTCTCATCACACACTTCTTTCCTTTTCTCTCTTAGATAATGACTTCCTATTGGACAACACTATGTACTTACATTAGCTTTAGGTTTTTGTTTTGCTATAACTAACATTTGAGTATGTTTTATGTGTTCTGTTCATCTTTGTTCAAAAATATCTATTCAAGCTTAGCCCTCATGTTTTCCTTGCAGTCTTTTCTTAAGGCTGAATTTATGGTATTAATATATACATATTCTCTGTGTTTAAAATAGCACAGAGGCTGAGATTTACTTAGTGGTAGAATGAGTGGCTGGCATGCATGAGTCCTAGGTTTGACATACAGCATTGGTGGATGTCAATCATATATTAGAGCTGTAATATTTTCTTGTGTTTCATAGACTACCTTCTTATATCATTGGTGTATATTGAAACACAAAGTTTCATAATTTGGATAAATTCAAGGTCTTTTCTTTCCTTGAGTATCTTGCCAATACAAGATCATAAAGACAGACCCCTGTATTTTCTTTAAGAATTCTATAAAATTAGCTCTTTATAAAATTAGCTTTTATAAAATAAGCTATTGATCAACTGAGTTAATTTGAGTTTATAATATAATTCCATATCAAGCATCATGATTCTGAAATTAAAATTCAGTTTTTTTGAGCACCATTGGTCGAAGAGACTTCTCTCCAAGGAATTTAATATTCTTGACAAAAATCACCCAAGTTTCCATCTGGACTCTTGGTTCTCCTACACAGGTATCTGTGGTAAAGTTCTCACATGCTGACAGCTCACAGTTTTGACTGGTATAGCTTCATAATATATTTTTCTATCAGGAAACATAATCTTAGGGTTTTGTCCTTTTTTTTCAAAATATCTGGGCCTTTTGGAGCCCTGTATGAATATGAGAAATGATTTTTCTATTTCTAAAAAAGAAGCTGTCAGAATTTTGATAGGGGTGGATTGTGAAATGGTAGCCTAACCACATTAGTTAGGAAATCAATTTGTACTTATGTTTGATGGAATTTATTTATTTTTGAAATGCTTTGTAGTTTTAAATGTACAAATATTTAATCCCCTTGGAGGCATTTTTATTATTTATTGTATTTCTTATGTAATTTTGAATAGAATTGTTTTCTGTTTGGGGAATTCAATATCACAATACATAGTCTAGTCTCTTATTCCATAAGAAAGAGATAATAACATAAAAGATAATTTAATACCTTTACTTTTATGTAACACTTTTTTTTCATTTTTCTTTATTAAGAAATATTCTACTCACTCCACTGTAGCTACAGTTTTCCTGCCTTGCCCACAGTCAGGACAAATCTTTGTCACCCACCAGTCCCACAGCCGCTCAGACCCAACCAAGTAAACACAGAGACTTATATTGCATACAAACTGTATGGCTGTGGCAGGCTTCTTGCTAACTGTCCTTACATCTTAAATTAATCCATTTCCATAAATCTATACCTTGCCACATGGCTGGTGGCTTACCGGCGTCTTCACATGCTGCTGGTCATGGCGGCAGCTGCAGTGTCTCTCTCTGCCTCAGCCTTCCGCTTCCCAGAATTCTCCTCTCTCCTTGTCCCACCTACTTCCTGCCTGGCCACTGGCCAACCAGTGTTTTATTTATTGACCAATCAGAGCAATTTGACATACAGACCGTCCCATAGCACTCCACACACCATCCACAGATTCCCCCCTCCTCCCACCCCTCCAGCCCTCCTTCCCAAGCCACCCTGCATCCCTACATCCCCCAAATCGAGGTCTCCCATAGGGAGTCAGCAGAACCCATCACACTGAGCCTAGGCAAGTCTAAGCTCCTTCCCACTGCACCAAAGATGTGCAAGGCATCACACCACAGCCACTGGGTTCCAGAAGCCTGCCCATAGATGAGGGACAGATCCCGATCCCCCTGCCTGGGTGCCCATCAAACAGTTCAAGCCAAACAACCATCTTCCACAATGGTCCAGAGGGTGCCTGGACTGGTCTACTCTGGTGACTGGTCTAGCAAATAACCTAGCTGTCATCATGGAGCCTTTGTCCAGTGACTGATGGAGGCAGATGCAGAGATCCACGGCCAGGAACCAGGCTGAGTTTAGGGAATCCAATTGATGAGGAAGAGGAAGGATTCTGCAGGCGAGGGACATCGTGATCATGATGGGAGGACATGTAGACATGACCCCCGACACTAGTGAAAGCCCATGAACTGTGGTCTGGTGGCGGTGGAGCCCCCATGGGACTGGACTATGTAACACTTTTGTATAAATTCAAATTTTAAAAAAATATATAAATTCTGTCAAGATTCATCATCTTTGAAATTCTCTAAATAAGCTACTCCTGATTTCCTACAAGTGGCAAGTGATCCTCTGAACTTTAATGCACTAATTATTGTGAAAAAAAATGGAAGATTCTATCATATAAGAAAAGTGATAAAATGAAAAACTTTCGATTTCAAATATTGGTCAGTCATAGCCCCTCATGATGTAGGATGGTACCTGTATGTCTCCATTCATCCTGCCTATGCAGGACTGGTTTTTGTTGCTCTGATAGTATTCCTTTAATGTTTGACAGTCAAAACCCAGAGACACCTAAACAATGTCACCAAATATTTATTTCAATTTGTCATAAAAGGTTGAAATTTACTAAGAAAATTAATGAATGGATACATATTAAGGCCATGGAACATGGTTCAAAATCTTTTAGTGTTGACTAAGGTTACACAAAATCTAAGGCAAATAACACATTTTAAATAAAAACGTTCTTTCATGAAATTCTAATACTCTTGTATCGCAGCATTCCACCACATTTCTCAAGGTTATCATTGTTTACTTAGCATTCCCACTGCTTCTGACTGCCACTCCACATCCCCCAAATCCCAAACAACGTTTATGTAAGCACTAGGGTTAGGTTTGTTTATGGGAATTCATCAGCATGAAAGCATTAAGTGATTTCAGTTACAAAGTGACAGGTGTGTGTTGGGGATATGGATAATTCAAAGACGGTGCAATATTTTTAGTGAAAACTTTCTTCAATGTAATATAAACAGTAGTCCTTTGAGAAAATACTAAAACTGCCAGAAATGTATGAGTCTGGGACAGTGAGTGCTGCAAGTCTTGCTGAGGGGAAAACAGAGACCTAAGTGAAAAGAGAGTTGTATCATCTTCCTGTTCTGGAAGATTCAAAACAAACTTTAACAGGAAATGACAGAACTAAAAATTAACATACAGTTGCAAGGAACTTTAAAATAACAGGAACAATTTCAAAAAAAGTTAGAAAATGTTTATTATCTGACATCGGAGAAAGGCATAATTAAATGTCACAAAGCAGACAAACAAAGAAAGCAGCAACCTTAAGACTACAGGACCTAAGATACTAGTTTTTAACAAAGTTCCAGGAGCAATTGAGAAGCAAATAGTGTTTTCAAGAAATTTCCTTGAACAATTAAATGTACATATAAACTTAATCCATACCTTGTACTGTGTGCAAAAGGTACCTCAACAACTGTCTCAGACAAATATATAAGATCAAAGGTATAAAAATGCCAATAGGCAACAAAAAGACAAGATTTGTGTGATCGTGGGTTAGGAAAAGAATTCTGAGATGCCAACAGAGCACAAGTTGTGTTAATTATTTTTGTTGTGGTGACCAAATACAGTTCAGAAACAGCTCAGGGGAAGAGGTGCTTATTTCAACTCACAGGTTGAATGGATTTAGTCACAACTACTTGTCTATGGAACCGGTGAGAGATGCAAAGGCATGTAGAGAGGCTCCTTGTTGGGCAAATCTCTTTATGGAGGACAGGAAACACTGGAAAAGGAAATGCTGACCTGCAAGTAGCCTTTGCTTGTGTGTGTGTGTGTGTGTGTGTGTGTGTGTGTGTGTGTGTGTGTGTGTTGTCTGTCTGTGTCTGTGTCTCTGTGTGTCTCTTTGTGTGTGTGCGTGTGCCTATGTGTAGACATGTATGAAGCCCAGAAGTCAACAGCTCATGTCTTTCTCATCAGTCTGCATCTTATTTTTGAAAGTGTCATACTGGAACCAGAGCTCAGTCGTTGGCAGGAGTTGCTGGCAGTAAGCTCTGGGCTCTTCCTTTCGCTGCCTCCGTAGCTCTAGCGACTACACCATGCCCAGTTTTTACCCGATTGCTGAATATCTGAATACAGGTCCTCATGCTTATCTATAAGGGACTTGACCAGCCCTGCTGTCCTGCTGGCTTGCTCCTCCTGAGCCTTTTTTCTGTCTAAGTACAAGAACTAGTGCTAACCACAGGTAGAATGGGTCTTCCTCAGTCAAACAGTCCTTCCTGAAAGCAGCCTCACAGTCTCCTAGGTGATCTTTAGTCCAGCCAAACTAACAGTGAAGATTTACCATAACAACCATAAAAGAAAAAAATTATTTCATATGGGCTTAATAAAAAATAATAAAAAAAAACTTCTGTCTTTGAAAGACAGCCCAAGAGAGGGAAACTGTCCTTCAGTCTCTTCCTGATGTGATATCTCACAGAAGTATACGTACACCAATCTATGCCTTTTAAGCATGTAACTTTTAAAAATATATATTATCACAGTGTACTTCTTAAACACTAGTAGCATTTTTTTTCATGTAAACATATTTAGAGGAACATATTTATCAAAGTATATACTTTAAGCATAAATACTTAAATATGTCAAATATGCATTTTTAGAAAACCTAAAGCTTAAGGTACATTTTAAACAGAATACATTAATGGTGAGAGTAATAAGAACAATAATTTTGCAACTTAGAAATCTTAAACCCATTTGATGTATTTGTATTTAACAGTAGTGATCTGCCAGATGTTCCCATTTATAAAGATGCTTCTACAGCCAGAATAATAATATTCGCAAGTTTGGGAGTGTAGTTCTAATTGTAAAGACTGATGACAAAGAAAAAATATGTAAAGTGCATGCCTTGTAACAATGAGTGCTTTGAAAGAAATGGGCAATGCAAAGAGATGAAGAAGGGAATGGGGAACTGCATTTTAGAAAGCAAGATTAAAGACAGACTTGATGAAGAATAAAGATTTGAGCAAAGATTGCTGCTGAAGTGGCTGATAAAGGTAGAGGGTTGTCTCCCAGGCAGCAGAATCCCCAACTCACACAAGCCTGGGGCAAGGAAGATTTCACTGTATTAGAAGAAGCAGGCAGCCAGTGTGAATGGAGCAAGGCATAGGAAGCAAAGTATGGGGAGGAAATCAGATCACAGTTGTAGTCAGAAATTTGTCCCGCATGTTTATGGAACTTTGTTTTAGCTGTGTGTGTGTGTGTGTGTGTGTGTGTGTGTGTGTGTGTGTGTGTGTATGTTTATGTGCTGAAAATGAAGAACTACAAACAGAAAAGTACTGTGAATCCTAGTTATGTGATTAAAATCACTATGTTTGGGGTGTCATGAATTGATAGGCATTAGAATCCAATGTCCTGAAGCAGACTCCAGTGTAGTAACAGTGAGTAAAATGTGGTTAGGTATGGGGCAGTTTGGAAGAAAAATTGGCCTGCTGTGCTAGTAGATTGGATGGGAAATGTTAAGAAGGTCAAGAATCATTGCAAAGCTTTGAGATGAGTAACTGATGAATGAAAGTGCCATATTTGGAAATGAGAACAGCAGTTTAGAGTTGGGAAATCAAGAGCTTAGCTTTATACTTGTCTGACTTGAAATAATCACTCAACATCCAGGTGTAGATGTTGAATAAGTTGTAAGAAATGAAACTAGAATCTGGAGGAAGAACAGAGCTAGAAAAGTAATTCACGAGCCAAAGGCATACGGAAGATATTTAAAGACATGGGATGAGACCAGTTCTAGTAGATAACAAATGTCTTAGAAAAGGCTAAACACGGACCCTTTAAATATGTCCCAATTAAACACATGCCATCCTTAGTACCTAAGGCAGCATTTCTCAACCTGTGGGTTGCTACCTCAAAGACAATTGGAAAACACAGATATTATGATTCTTAATAGAAGCAAAATTACAGTTATGAAATGGAAATGAAAATAATTTTCTGGTTGGGAGTCACCGCAACATTGAGAAACTGTTTTAAAGAGTCACAGCATTAGGAAGATTGAGAATCATTGAAAGGGTTCCATGTCTGTATATCCAACCAACTGTGAATAAAGAACATCTAGAAATGCTCTCAGAAGCGACCCCCCCCAAAAAATCATTAAACATAATTCCTACTTCCATGCAAGAGATATAACTCTATGAGTCACTGGTCAAAAGGGCCCCAGAAGCTAATGAGATAATACAGGCTATTGCCATTTTTCTTGGTTGCACACCAGAACTAGATAGTTAGACCCTGGCCAACATTCATAATTCCAGAAGGCACTATGAAGACTTCAGATAGAGAAAAGTCATCTATAGTCTCATGCATGTGTATCAACTGCTATGCAAGACCTGGCTGCTTTTGTCATGATGACATGACTGATATGAGGGTAACCAACACTCTCTAACTATATTGAGGACTATACATATTCTAGGGAATTCACACTGTAGACCTGGTCTAATGTCCATGGCTCTGGAGGTTTTAGGGGGAAAGATGCTATAGTTGTTTTGCTAACTAGATATGGTATCAAAATGCCTCTGAAATATTTATGTCTGTACTTACAGAGCAGTCCATTTTTTCTGTGTTGACCAGGGCAGCTACTTTTTTGCTGTGCTTGGTGGTTATATGCAAACTCATAACAAAGTACTGAAATTACTAAGAATAAATGACTGTTGAGTCCTCAGTCCTAAATGTGACAGCTATACCTCACTCACTAAAGCCCAAGAAACATCATGAAGATTGGGTAGAAAGAATGTTTGAATCTAAAATGGGAAGGCATAATATGAAATGTTGCCTTCTGAGTATAATATGACATTAATCATGAATCCATAGCTATGATGACTTACACAAGGTCACAAGGTCAGTCCATCAACATTCATCAAGGCTAGGAGATGGAGCTATGTGGCCCTACTCTTTAGTAGCTTGGAAGTCCATGAATTGCTGGTAGAGTCATTTCCCTCAATGGTGTAGCCACTAGTAAATTGCCTAACACCCCCAATACATAGTTCCTCACCCATGCTCATGAAATCAACCCTAATCAAACTCAGTGGGACACACACACACACACACACACACACACACAGAGAGAGAGAGAGAGAGAGAGAGAGAGAGAGAGAGAGAGAGAGAGAGAGAGAGAGAGAACACACACAAGGTAGGAGAGGGACTACTTGGGAAGTAGAAAGTGTTCAAAGGAAAACTATAAAATATTGATGACAAATAAGAAATGAATGAATTAATAAGCTATTGGAGGGTGATGCCTTTGGAGGTGTCCTTTGTCTTGTCTGCACCCTCTCCTTCCTGGATACACTGAGGAAAGTAAATTTCCTCCCCCATGTGTATCCTCCCATAATGCTTTGTCTTAACACTGGTCCAGAAGCATTGGACATAGTAAACCATGAACTAAATCTTTTGAAATTGTAAACCAAAACAAATAACCCTTTTAATTTGTTTATCTCGGGTATTCAGTCCCAGCAATAAAAAGTGGCTAGAAGACTGTTAAGACTTTTATGGAGCTCTTGGGGATGGGAGGATGTGTATCAGTGTTGTGCAAATATTTCACTGCTTTTATATGATACACTAACCAACTTAAGTATCCATAGATTTCAGACTTCACTGGGGATTCTCACACCAGGCCTCTGTGGACACCAAGGAGTAGCCATTTAAGAGGGACATCTTTTCCTAATATGTCTGTTATTTACAGGGCTCCATGCTGTTTCATCCTTTTACGGCACTGGAGCCATAAATTTAAAGTGTTGATTGGACAGGTCATGGAACACAGCCATCTAACCTGGATCTATTTGTAACTTAATCTATGGACTAGAACCACGTGATTTCCCTGTTTGGACTTCAGTTTCATCTATAAATTAAAGTAATGGAGTTTGTTGACTGAGCAGGAGGAATAAAAGAAGAAAAACTCAAAACTAGCACTAAAGTTTTGAGGTTTGTTAGCTGCTTGACAGGAAAGAGAGTTTAGGGAAGATTTAAGGACACTGAGCATGACCTGCGTCTTCTGTAATGACCAGGGAACCTTCTGCAGCTGTTCCTGAACAGTACTGGCTTCTTCTTTTCTGGCCTCTTTGTCATTTAAGTTTAGTGTTCTATAACATTCCAAGGATATGCTAGTCTCAGAAACCAGAAACTCTCTAACACCAGCTGGAGCAGAAAGGAGGCTGTGTTGGGAGTTTCAGGGTGTTTTGCAGAGCATAGATTATAAAGTCCTGCCAGTTCTCCTAGGGAAAGAACAAACCAGGACATGCCAGAAAAGACAAGGTCTTCCACTCCTGTAGCTATTCACGTCTGTCATGACTTGGCCAACCAGGGATCCTGAGTCTTTGAAATTTGTAAAACCCAAATCCAGTTTCTTTAGATCATTAATCTATTTTCTGTATCTCCAAACTTCAAATTCCTAAGTGAACTTCCCACCTTCTACATAGCCTTGTAGTGAGTTATCTCAAACACCTATCCATGCTTTAATTAGCTATGATCAGAAAATTCTGGGTTTGTTTAGTTTAAGATTAAAGAATTGTGACTTTAATTTAGGAGTTCTTGTAATAATTTATAAAATAAGAATGAATCAAGATTTAGAAGAGTCTAACAAAAATTTAAATTAAAAATTGGGAATTATCATATTTATTTTACATTATTGTGATCCAGAGTCCTACAAATACATACACACACATTCAATTTATGTTATATTATTGTATTATAAGAAGTCTAAAAAACATATGAACCTATAATTTCTATTTTCAAAAATATTACAACATTGATGCCTTAAAATATTTCCATTTGAAGACTTTCATAAACTTTTTCATACAGTATTAATACTACTTGTTACATAAAGTAAAACCACAGAAGAAACATTTTAAGAATTCTCAAAGACATAGTCATGTTTACACTTTTAAAGTACTTTACTTTTTCTCAGCATTTCAACAAGCACCATTCATTCATTCAAAATTAGAGTAAACATCCATTATTTGTGAGAACCAATTTCAAATATTTTGAATATTTGAAAACAAATTAGTTATTGCCCTTATATTCTAAAATCTCCAAACTCAGTTAAAATAGGACCTTTACAAAAGTACATATACCAGAAACTCAAAAGATGACAAGCTATTACAGAGCATCAGTAAAATGCTGTAAGGGCTGTGAGGAGGTGGGGTTTTTCCTGAATGATGCTACCTGACATACCAACAATTCTTTCTGAAAATCCTTCAGGCATCATAAGTTGACTATCTATTGTATGCCTTATCCCTTTCCAAATGATTCTCCAAGTTTTAGTAATTATAGTCATATTAGCTAGCCAACACTAGTAATCAATAAATAGCAAGCAATGTTCTAATTTTATACATATGTACATATATACAATCATGCTTAATCTTTAAAAAGTGCTCTGTCAGGTATATAAACAATTTCTACGGAATAAACTGAAGTAAACAAGGCCATGCTTGTTATATATAGACACTGACTGGCAGCACCTGGAGTAA
The DNA here is from genome assembly GCF_004664715.2 of Peromyscus leucopus. Classification (NCBI taxonomy): domain Eukaryota; kingdom Metazoa; phylum Chordata; class Mammalia; order Rodentia; family Cricetidae; genus Peromyscus; species Peromyscus leucopus. The sequence continues at coordinate 8,193,396 of NC_051070.1, read as the reverse complement.
TCATGAGGCAGCTGGCATCAATGTAACTGCTAGTTACAGTCCCACACACATCATCTCTAGTTGTATTTCCAGTGGGTAACTTGGCTTCCTGGTTTTCTGTAAAGACTGAAATACTTTTAAATAGAGATCTTTCCACCATCAGGTTTCCTGTATCATTACTCCACCTCTCCCTAACCACATGGAAATCGAGTATGTCTTTGTCACCTTTCTTTTGACCATTTATTCCACCCTCCTCTGTGAAACCATCCTGATTTAAATGTGTTAATCATCCTTCGTTTTTAACATGCCTGCTATTGTCTGTCATTATTTACTGCTCTTAGCTCTACTGGTTCTCAGGGAAAATAAATTGTTGCTATTTTTTTCTACCCCAGTGCATAGTTGCAAAGAAATTTTCACGAGTTGGTTATGTTTAAAATATCCAGAACTTTGTCATTGAAATACTAGAATGTGAAGAATACAAATAGCTGGATTTGGGCAATGATGTGGTACATGCACTGTTTTCAGACAGAACCTATATAACACTTCTAATTTTTAATTTTTCAGGATATTCTTCATTTATACCTTTCCCTGCAAGAAATATAAAAATTAATGACTAGGATGCTGTGAAGGTCAGCCTGTTGTTTGCATAACTTTCTAAGTTCTATGACGATGTCTATGAAATGTCTACATAATTAGTTTACATATAAAAATAAGTCAAAATATTTCATTTTTTTTAAGATATGACATTTGTTACCATATCCTCAGTGTGTGATCAAATAATATTTGGAAGCTTAATCAGCATAGCTGTATCAGGCACCCACTTTCAGAAGTTCCTCTGTTCTTTCTTCATGTTGCTCTGGACATTTTATTTCCTAAGCCATTGCGTTTAACCTTCTTTACCATCTTTTGAAGTAAGGCAAAACACAGTACTACTACAGGTTTGAAAAACAGGGCTAAAATTTACTCCTCCACCCTGCAAAGTACAGAAATGCAGCAATTACTTTCAGCCTATTTTATTCCTATTTGAGCATTTCAAACCATGTCAGTGAATCTTCAGGCATTCAGGAAAAGAAAAATTTAATGCAAAAGAATACTTGCAATGTCTATGGTTTCTTAAGTATTCTCAAAGAAAAAATATCTTACATGACTGAACATTTTAGTTAAAAACGAGCATTCCTTTTAAGAAATGTTCCACCTAAGTAACAGATACCTTGTTTAATGGCTTCTCTTTTTCTTTCATTTCAATTTTGAATTTTGTATGACACGTTTTAGTTACTTAGTTCATATGTTCCCGCAAACAAACTTTAACTGACAATTAAAACTAAATACCTTTACCCTGACTAAAAGGAAGACAAGAAACACCCCCACTCTTCTAGTGGTTACAACTTTCTTCTCTCAGGAAGGAGCTAGCCCTTATTAGAGAGGGAACCTGGGAAAGATGAATATGAATAATTAGACAGCTGGAAGTCGGGCTGAACAGCTGGTACAAGGTAAACAAGCTGCAGGAACTGCAGCATGCAGGGTTACAGTCCATTTCCTTTCTTGCAAAATGCCTGGCTCCTAGGTTCTTAATTCAGATGGGCTCATACCTGGCAGAAAAGTTTTTTTGGCTACATTTTTGTGGAATATCTGTAGGAAATGAGTTGAGAGACTTGACAGGAACAGCTTGAGGTATTTGATGAATAATAGAGAACTTCTAGCATTCAAGTGTCTGTCTGACTGGAACAGAATGCGAAGTATTAGGAACTTAGAAAAAAGGAAAGATTGATTCAAAAATAATATGCTGTTCTAACCCACTGATGAATGCAGCTTGTTCCAAAGCACTGTAGACAGTCACATGAAGACAGAGCTTAAGTTAGCTTTTCTTGGGCTTATCTGGACTGCTTTCCTCGTTGATTGCTGTTTTATAGCAAAGAATAATTTAGGGATGCAAACCGAATCTTTACACAAAAAGCTCCACTGGTTTATAGAGGTGCCCCGTATCACCTGTGCCTTTGAGGTGCTGTTGATTTTCTGCTCTCAGTCGTTAACAGTGGTTTAGTTGTCATGATCGCTATTTCATTTCACATTGACCTGAAAATACACAAGAAGTAACAAACTTGTCATCACATAGCAAAGGCGTTTTGAAAATCATACATGATGTTTTCTGTTTTCTACACACACACACACACACATATATATATATATATATATATATATATATATATAGAGAGAGAGAGAGAGAGAGAGAGAGATCGCCAATGCTTAGCATGGTTGACTCATATTACTCTCATGCAATGCCTTCTTTGTGGGCTTCTTAGGCATGAAAAAATTCTTAAAATCCAGAACACACCAAAAGGAATGAGAAAGTTGATCAGAACAAAGAAAAGAGGGCTTAGTTTAGGGTGACTTTACAGACATTTAATTCCCTCATTAGTAAAATGAGGCAGGTTGACTAGATGAACTAGGAAATGTATTTCAGCTGAAACAGGCTGAGTTACTTTTTATGAATTAAGTTTTCTTTTAACCATCAATTGGCTTTTTTTTTTCATTTAAATCATATGTTTTACTACTTTTCTGTAGGAGTATAGATTATGATTCCAGAGTCATTCCCCTGGGGTAGGTTTGTGTTGGCAAAGAAAAAGACTTTAATGAAATTCAGAACATGAAGTACAGTATTATTTGCTGTTTTATTCGTTGTGGGTAAGGGAGGAATCTTTTATCTTACAGTTTTCAGAGTTATTTGTGGGTAAATTCAGTACACACTTTTCACTTTTTATTTTACACCAAGTCAGAACAATTTTTAACATTGCCTCCTCCAACTTCCTTTAGAAAAAGAGATGTACATAGCTCTCTCTTTTCCTACATTGTCCTGTTGGTCTGTCTCTGTCACTGTCACTGAGCTCTGTCCTGTGCTCCTCATCATTGCTGATATTCTGCCCCAGTCCTCTCCTCTTCTGTGTCACCTGCCCCCATAGTCTCCTCCACATCCATTGCCTCATTGTGATGTTCTGCTAGTTCCTCTTTATCAATATTCCTTCAATCTCACATTCAAGTGACTGACAGGTATATCCACATTGTATATCATTCTTCATTTTCTCAAATCTTCAAAGGACGCCCTAACATCAAAGCTGTACAGCATCCACCCACCACACAGCCTGTTCTCCATCTGGTGCTCCTTTGCCAATGATATCCAACCATTAACCACACCTACTCTAAGTCAGTCATCAAATCCACCAGCTTCTTCAGCTCAACATTCAAGCAAACCCCATATGCAAATTTTCCTTCAGAAACACAGATCACACCTTTCATCCTTTTACTTTTTTGTTTCTGCCATCACCAACATTTTCAAATGTACCTTATCCCCAGCCTTTCTTCTCCAAGACACATTCCTTAGCCCCCCAATCTCACTTCTTAGCATAAAAAGTGATGCTATCAAAATGAAAGTCTGGGGCTGCAGAGTTGACTCAGTGCTCTGGCTTCCACATATGTAGGGGCATGTACCACACCACAAAAACACACCATATACATACCCCACATACGCCATGCCACATACTGCTCTTTAAAAATGCATATCTGATCCTCTTACTCCATACGGTTATGAGTGTTAGGATTAATTGGTGCCTGTTTAAAGAGCTCAATAGCACCTCATTACTTGACACCTGTTTCTGGACTCGCAAGGTCTCTTCTTCCCACACTAAATCTAATGTCACTGCTATACAGTGCTTATTCGGCTTCCCAGCATGGTTCTCTTTACAATCCTCTCCAAACTTTCCTTAGGTTTCTGTCTGCCTTAGCCATATTTTTCTCCTTCTCAACTCTCAACTTCTGACCAAAGTCAGACGTCTCCCAACAAATCCCTGTGATTCCTACATATAGTCTTCCCCAAACCTTTTCACAAATATTAATTTCCTTAATTCTTATAAGCACCTTGCTAATTTTGTTAGTAGGAGTATCTTCTATTAGTGAATATTTCTAGAAACCACCCAAGATCAGAAAAGCAGACACAAACAAAGCCCATGTGGCTGTGTAGCACAGAGCCAATGACCATGAGGTTGTTGAAAAGTCATTTTCTCTATTAAGAATTCTACTCTTTACCCCATCAACTCCTTTTTTTAATTAGGAAATTTTCTATTTGTTTTACATACCAACCACAGATCACCCTCCCTTCCCAAGCTCCAGTGCTGTGGGACATCCTGTATGCTGTGAATAAATAAAACACTGATTGGCCAGTAGCCGGGCAGAAAGTATAGGATAGACGAGACAAACAGAGAAGAGAGGCTGGGAGGTAGAAGTCTGAGAGAGAAATCAGCCTGCCATCCAGGGAGCAACATATAAAGGCAACAGGTAAAGCCATGGAACACGTGGCAACATATAGAATAACAGAAATGAGCTGAGTTAAGTGTAAGAGCTAGTCAGTGGTAGGCCTGAGCTAATGGCTGAGCAGTTTAATTAATATAAGTTTCTGAGTGATTATTTTATAAGTGATTGAAGGGGTCCATCGTGCTGGGCAGGACTGGAGAAAACTCCAGCTACACCACAGTCTTCTCTGCCCCCCATCTATCCCCCATTCTCACCTCCTCCAAGGCAAGGTCTCCCATAGGGAGTCAGCAGAGCCTGACACACTCAGCTGAGGCTTGTCCAAGTACCTCCCCCTGCACCAAGGCTTTGGAAGGTGTCCCACCATAGGCAGTGGGCTCCAAAAAGCCCAATCATGCACCAAAGATGGATCCTGATCCTGCTGTGAGGGGGCCCCTTAAGCAGATCATGCTACACAACTCTCTTATGCAGAGGGCCTAGTCCAGTCCCATGGAGACTGCACAGATTTTGGTCTAAAGCTCATGAGTTCTCATTAGTTTGGTTTGGTTGTCTCTGTATGTTTCCCCATAGTGATCTTGATGCCCCTTGCTCATAGAATCCTTCTTCTCTCTCTTCGACTAGACTCACAGAGCTTGGCCTGGTGCTTGGCTGCTTGGATCCCTG
>NC_051070.1:8159955-8187955 GCF_004664715.2 Peromyscus leucopus | reverse complement strand
AAATTTTACTATCAGTCAATGATCAAGATGCTTGTACTCAGTATGAAGTTTGTCAAGGGCAGGCAGCCTACTCAATTGAAAAAGAAGTTACTAAAGGCCCAAAATGATTTTAAATTTATCTCCGATGTAGGTAAGGGGCATAGACAAGCACTCGGAGTTCGGAAGAAATGGTCTGTCTTCACAAGGCAATGTCACCCTCTACTTGGGTGAAACACCTGCATTTTCACCTAAAGAAAAGGAAGAACTGGTCATTGTAAACCTCAGCATTCCTGCCCTTGAACTTCTTAGAGAGAAGTAGGTGCCATTTATTGAAATACAAGTTTCTAAAACAGGTTGAACTCATGGATCATATTTTGGGTTTTGTCATATTACTTTAGAGAAAGGAATATTCACGGATAAGAGCTATACAGTTGTCTGAGAAACTATGAGAGAAAAAAAAACACACATGGGAAAAAAATCCCAAAAGGGGGTTGGAGATGAGGTTCAGTGATTAAGATCACTTGTTGCTCTTGAGATGACCCAGGCTTGGCTTCCAGAATCCACATGGTGGCTCACAACACCTGTAACTACAGTTCTAGTAGATCTGACTCCCTCTGTCGGCCCCTGTAGGCATCAGGCATGCATGTGCTGTACGCGCATAAATGTAAGCAAAAAGCTCATACACATAGAATATAATTTTTTTTTTTTTTTTTTAGTTAAAAAGTCCACAGAAGATTTCACCATAGATGTTGGAATTTTTCTCCACTAAAAGGTTTAAGAAGATAGTTGTATTTAGGAAAAGGACAGAAACAACCACCAGAGAGAAATGACTGTTTTTCAAGCTTCAAGTTAAACTGACATTTCAAAAGTTGTTATTATCTAAACAGAAGAATAAAAAGTTCAAAGGGAGATGTGAAGATGGGAAAACCAGGTGCACAGGGAATGTACTTGGTTATAGCAAGCCTCCCTATGGACAGCTGTGAAAATACATCTTTCTCCCCAAATGTCAGGAACTAAATGTATATTTCTCTTGTCTTTCAGATTCCATAATTTATTAGAAATGACACAGAAAATAAAAAGGATCACACATACACAGAATATTAGGGTAATTACTCACATTCAACAGACTTACAATAACAGAATTTAATAAATATAGAAAAGAATATGCCAAGAAATTTATGAGAAACTAGAGTGAATGAGAAATACATAGTTCTAGAGGAATTTTAAGATCAGAGACTAGGTTTTTCATATCAGTTAATATTTTTAAACAACCAGCTGTAGCAGAACATGCCAAACCTAAAATATGTCAACTGCACCCAAAATTACTGGCACTGAAAAGAATGTGGCAAGTCCTTCTTACCTAACAGCTCAGACAAAAGGTGAATGAGATCTCCTGATAATTATATCTCACCACATTTTAAAATGATGTTTTCTCATGTCAATGTTTTTAAATCCTACATTTTTAAACAATGTTGGTTTCATTAACAGCTTATAATGTGTCCATTGGATTTCTATGTCCGCCCTCTTATCCTCTTTCTGTAGCATACTCTGCTCTTGTTATACCCTATTCAGTAGTGGCCCTTTCCCACATATCCAGAGCATACTCTTCCCAAGGAAAACCACACTCTCCTTATTCAGCAGGCTGGTAAGTGTTGCTCTAAGGTTTCCACTACTCACTTTTATATCAGCTCACATTTCAGACTGCAGTTCTGTTTATGTCTTCCTCATGGAAGGCTATGGTTGTCTATTTCAGCATTCTATCACTGACTTCTCCCAACTCCAAGAAGACATTTCTCTGCTTACTGCTTTCTCTTTCTGTGAGGTCCATGGAGTTGGTTAAGAAGAACATGAGCTTTTTAGTGCGACACCCATAATTATAATTCCTAGTGCCTCCAAATGCAGAGATGTTGAAGCAGTGCTCCTAGATGGACAGGAGGTAAGAGAGGAGGTAAAAGGAGATTAAAAAGCTCTGGATGCCACCATTCTCAGGGCCTTGACTCTAGCATTTATGTCTAATATTTTACTTTCTGAATCAATAGAAAGAAGTCTGCAATTTCAAATCAATGTTTTATTTCAACTGTAAGCAGCCAATACCTCCTGAAAGTAAGCTAAAAAGGTCTTATATCCAGTAAGATACCCTATAAATATATATCAGAGAGTAAAGGTTAGCCTTTGATATAAACATTCTACAATGTTGTTTATCCTGAGGAAAAGAGTCTGATTATTATTGCATATATTCTGTAACACAAAATCTAAATGGTCTTTCAATAAAAAAAAAATGGAGCTACATATTGGTGTAAATGCTGAAAGATCAGAGAGACAAAGGAACAAGCCACTGCCACAACTTACCTCTAGGACTTCTCAGTCTGAAAAGCCTACAGTTCCTGTCTCCTCATGCCTCATATACCTTTCTCTGTCCGCCATCACTTCTATCCTAGTCCTGGGATTAAAGGCATGTGGGATTCCCAGACACTGGTATTAAAGGTGTGTGACACCACTGCCTGGCTCTATTTTCTCTCCGAGACTCAGTCAATCTCATGTAGTCCAGGGTGGCTTTGAACTCACAGAGATTCAGATGGATTTCTGCCTCCCAAGAGCTAGGATTAAAGGCATGTGCCACTACTGCCTGGCCTCTATGTTTAATCTAGTGGCTTGTTCTGTCCTCTGATCTTCAGGCAAATTTTATTAGGATACACAACATATCACCATAATATTCTGTTATATTTGGCATGGAATGGCTTTTAAAAGGGAATGTTATTTTCTTAATGTTTTACTCATAGGAAGCTTTTGATTTTCTTCTTTTCTAAGTAATGCAAGGTAGATATTTTTTAAAGACTTTTTTCCTTTCCAAACCTGTTCAGGCAAGTCAGATAAGCTATATCATTTAGGGCTATGATTCTCCCTTGAGAACAAAGAAGGATCTTGGGAGGAAAGGTTGCATTTCTGCAGTTATCCCTGTGGGAATATACATAGTCCTTCTACCCACTCTGCACCACGATCATTGCCTCTGCTCCCTCCCTTTCCAGGGCTCCTGTGAACCCATGGCTCATCAAGAATGAAGGAATCAGGAGAACAGGCCATAAGTTATGGTACATATCAACTCATATTTACTTTGCAAATATATGAATAGAATTCCTAGAATATTGAATAGAGTGATAAAAACCAGTGAAAAGGGACATGCAGAGATGCCTATTGACATATGATGAGGCGCTAGCCCCTAAGTGCACATAGAGAACACCTCAGGTTTCATCACTGAGCATATCTAGCCCATTCCAAATCCCTATTTAACAACACAAGCCACTCTAAAATCTGACTTTCCTCACAGTTACCTCATGACTGTATGAGTGTTGCCGCTAGCTGAGACCACCAGAATCACAAGAATCGTATTGTAACACGTTTATCTACAAAAAGATCAAAATCCAAATTCTGAGGTACATTTCCTGCTGGAAGCTTACTGCTTTCACACAAATCATGAAGTAAAGTAAAAAAATACTAAACTGAATACTCATAAATTAAGACCCAACTAAAATCCGCATGTTAATAAAAATAAATCCAGGTCCTATAAAGCAAGTTTGAAAATATAAATAACAGTAATTAGCTCAACACATATTATAGGCAGTATACAATTATTTTCATGACTCTGCTTGCCATTTTCCACAGCATTAAAATGCTATAATAGCCTCCCATTACATTAAATATATATTATACATAAGCCATAGAGCTTGAATTACACATTGTTCGGGATATTGTATGCGAGCTTAACATAGTACATGCATTAGCTGTATACTAAACAGAATACAAAATGCTTTACCAAGTATTCATATACGACCAATCCAATTAATTGTGTGTGTGTGTGTGTGTGTGTGTGTGTGTGTGTGTGTGTGTCTTGGGAATCAAATGAAGGGCCTCGTGTTTGCTGGGCCAGTGCTTTCCTATTGTCCTACTCCCATTCTTGATTATGTTATTTTGATTCTATCCCTCTCTGATACTTCCTATTACATCTGCTTTTTATATGATTGTGAACAGTTTCAGATACAAAGATGGCATTATGATATACAATTACTCACTTTCAAGAGCTTTTTCAGCGTTGTGACTATGTAATATACATGCTGCTACAATCCACGAAGCACATTGATTCCAAATATTATATTTTGTTTGGAATACATTTTATTTCTTATCCTCCCATTCTGCAGTTATGGTCCTCAAGAATTCCCTTAATATCTTGCCATAATAAACAATAATTCACTGAGTATTCTTGGAAGAAGCTAGTCTAAGATGACCCCATGTCATGTGTAATTTCTTCTACTTGAAATGAGTAGGGAAGATAAACATGTCAGGAATCCATGCCTGTGATTATATTACACTGCATGGCACCAACAAAAGAATTTTACGTACATAGTCAAAGTCCAAAATCAGTTTGTTTTGAGTTAATCAAAAGGGAGATTATACTATAGATGTACTATTTGGAATATATCTACAATATTCCCAGGGAAGAGAACACCAGTTGGCTATCAAATACCAAATGGAAAGTCCTGAGAACCAATGCATATCAATAGCTCTGAACAGGTTATGTTTATATATTTAGAAATATACATGCATATGCATGCACATATACACACACAATTAAGTGTATGCATACTTAATCTTACTATCAAAGAATGAGATTTCAATATTCCAATATCCTTACTAACTTTCTAGTTTTTATAATACCTGAATAAATCAAGAAAATGTGTAATTTATGTCCTGTGTTTCTCTTTTTTTCCATTTAGGAGACTTCAATTTCATTGTATTATAATTTCCTCACTACCGTGAGTTTCTTCTTCTATGGATTGTAAATATTCCTTTCTATTCTAACACAGAGTCTGCTGTTTTAGTTACTGTTTTGTACAGAGATTTGGAGATACTTTAATCATTATTAGAATTAGAGATTTCAATATATTTTTACCACCACATGTCTTCTTATGAAATAATACTTTCAAGCTGACATGTTGGAGTAAATTGATACTTTTTAATGCCATAAATTCATTTCATTTTTCTCTTCAAAGGCTGGACGTTATTATTTAGAAAATGTAGCTTGCCATTTAACCACAAGTTTGAATCTGAAATCTCATCTGTCTAAAACCATGTAATGAGAGACAAGGGTTCAGAGAACACAGAAGGAAATGTGAAAAGACAAAGGCAAATGGCATCCAGTTTCTGACCTTCAGACCTGATTTTGTCTGTAGACCCCAGCCTTCAGGACATCACAGCTGACACAGAAAATACATTCTCGTGTTTGTCAGATCAGTGGATAATCCTGAATGATGTACATCAGAATTCTTCCCAATATAACAAAAGTCTATGTTTATGGAATGTGGTGCAGCGTGCCTGTACTCCTAACACTCAGAGGCTAGATGTCTGAAGAGTTCCATGCATTTGAGGCTATCCTGGGCTACATAGGAAGACCTTGTCTCAAAACACAGCAAATAAAAGACACAGGGACAGTGAGATATTCAGTGAGTTAAACCTCTCGCTTGGAAAGGTTGATCATCTAAGTTTGGTTCCTCAGAACCTACTGGAAGGAGGAAAGCAACTCTTGAAAGTTGTCCTCCGATATCCGCACATGTGCCATGATAGGCATATGCCTGCACTCACACCATATGTGTGTCTGTATAATTTCAATTCTGTTAAGAAATCAAAGAAAATAAAGTGGCACACAATTAAAAAGTCCACATCTGTGAGCATGTGGTTTGAAGAAGGGGGATATCACATAGCCCCCCTTCTTACAGAAGATAATCTCACAGCTCTCTAACTTGAACCATATTAGAGGATAAGGAGACAAAGAAGTAAAAACAAAATGTTTATACAGTTATGAGTTTCAAGGTGAAGAAGGAGACACTTTAATATGTTAAAAATGAGAAGAGGAGCCCAGGTCATCTTGGAATATGAGACTCTAGGAGAAGATTGTTCTATGAATTCACCAGTACCAACTGGGGTTCCTGCAGGAGCAGCGAGGCACCCAAGTCATATAAGGAAAATATCTTTATCTGGAATTTTCTTGGTTCCTTGAAAATGGAATTGGGACTAAAATAGCTATGAATAATGTCTGAGAAGTCCAGGAAGGGTGTGCACCATTTATGATCTACTGAGCAGGCCTCCATGACCAAACTACATGAAAGTCAGAAACAGGCTTGAGACACTGGTATGCATGGGGATAGCATGAAGCCAAACCTGAGAGTTCCAATTCTATTAACTATATCCAAAACATGAAGGGAACTACAGAGACACCATATCTGATGACATCAATTCTTGCTGTCATCTCAGGCTCAAATATTGCATACCAGCATCCATGCTCACAAATCCTACAGACCAATGTAAGAAAGGCTCTCACATGGAAGACTAAATACTCTTATCCAAAGGAAACTGACAACTGTCAAACACAACTGTGAAAAGTTAAATAGGAACCTTCTCCCCCATGTTTCTGTATGCCCAACCTCTCTGCTGGAGGCTCAGAAGATTGGGTCCACTACAGACAAAGTGAAGAAGTTGCTGGTTTTCCCCTCACATCTGCATTCCAGCGAGACATAAACATCCCACTGTGTATTATGTCAACAAGAGGACACTCAGAAATGAAGACCACTTAGTGTGAACCACAGCTTTGTTTTTACTCAGCATAAATTAGCTATTCATACCATACCAATTTCTTATTTCAGGACATCAGTTGACATAATACTTGGGATTTCCAGATGTTTCATCCTATATTGGCATGTTTGCTGACTGTATGTGAAACATCTGTCTGAGTGTCTACATTTCACACTTTTCTAGTGTATGTTTGGTGTGATACAAACACTTAGAAACATCACAATATAATCCAGGGCAGCTGCGAGCCATTTAATGCCACTTTGGATCCCCTGGCCATCCATTTGTCTTGTGACTATAGTTAGTGGAGCATGACCATACACCTAGAAAAACAACTCAATTCTAATGTAATATTAGAAGGCTCTTTTCCACCATGACTGGCACTTTGTAAAAGTGAGCAGAGTATTCCACCTTACACTATAACATGTCCACTCAAACTTGCAAGCACAGCTATAAATTAAAGAACAGCCTAGGGGGACATTCATCATGGCAGCTGTAATCTACAGGGCTAGCTCCCAGTACAGGTCAAGGAATGTAAGTGAGGAAGAGAAATAAATGCAAAATTATTCAGGTGAAGCAGAGGCCTTGCTCAGAGACTATCAATGTTGTGTAAAACCAGAATCTTTGTCCAGTGAATCAGCATAGACTAGGATAGTTCTTTTTTGGAAATGTGAAGAATTTTACATGGATGTTCGATCTGGAGAAAGAAAGAACTTCTGGAGGGTAAGTTAGTTCAGCAGTGAAAACTCATCATAAAGATGCTCTGACACACAACACCATCATATATCATCTCAATTGACAAATTTTTGTACAGTGATGGTAACTGTTGCTGTGAAAAACAGCTGAATGTGAGTTTGCACCATTCTAAATTTGCTAAATGTGGACATAGAACAAAACTGCAACTTGATTTTAATACCTTGTTTGCCCAGAGCTCAGTTTATAAAGAACAAAATGCACGTGTTTCCCCATCAGGTCTTATCTTCTAGGAGTCAAAACAGAATCTCGTCTTAAGTAGAGCAGTTTTGGATTTCATCATATGTTCAGTCACTGCTGTGCATAGAACCACATGACTGAGGAATTAATTTAAAAAATGCACTCAAATATGAGGTCATATGCAAAGCATTACAGTGTGGATGTTCTGCTGGCCCTTAGTTATTATCTCATCAGAACACGATCTTCATTTTACTGAATTTACATCTTATTTTGAAAGAAATAGAATTGAAGTAAAAAGTATTACAAGAAGATAATCAAATGATCATTAAGTATATTTTTCTTTCATAATGTTCTGTTTATGAAGTGTTAAAATCTTATCTGATTTTCTTTTTAAATTATTTTTGTGGCCTACTTATAATACAAATTAATATTTTTGGCTTGGCCCAATGTATAAAGGATAAGAGTGATTCAGGCAGTTAGAAACATTAAGGTTAACATCCAAGACAGGTCAAGAAAATTCAAACTGAGGCTTTCGTGACCTCATAACTACAAGAACAGCCATTGTTTCTGTCTAAATGTGCAACTGCCCTCCATCCTTGATTAATGGTGTGTGCTCATGGAAATGTCCTTGGCTATGTCAAAATTCCTAGTTTATGTTTTAAATCAGATTAGCCATTTTCCATGTCCCTTATTTTCCATGTTTCATTTCTGGGTTATAACTGCCTTTTATAAGCCAAAACCAAATTGAAATAGGATGTGTTGGAAATGTTTGATACATGTCCTTGGGGCCTATAAAATTTGCTTCTTTATATCCTCTTATGTTTGCAGGTTTATTTTTCTTTTGGAGATGTCAGAGGTTTGGTTCACATAACACCTAGTCAAAAGCTCACATGTCAAGTTGTATTCTGAATTACTGAGGTCCAGAAGTTAAAAACTTTTCAAAGCAATGTACATTAAAATAGAAACAGAAATGTACTACTTCTTTTATATCCAGAATAATAAAGATAATAAACTACATTCAGAAATCTAAGCTTACATCTAAATGCATATGCATAGCCCTGATATTTAAAGCTATAATATTCTCTTACATGTTATGAGACTGAATATTTTATACAGCAACTACCAGAGAGTTTTATGTATTGCTGACTCAAAACAGACACTTTTAATTTGTTTATAACCACCCTTAGCATCTGATCAACTGAAAAATTAAAAGGTAGATATCACATGATTTTTAGAGTATGAAATAGCACAAGGTGGTGAGATGGCTAAGCAGTTAAGGACATTCAGCTTCATGGTCTGAGCTTAATCCCTCAAACCTACAGGAGGGAAGGAGAAAACTAACTCCTGCTAGTCATTTTCTGACCTCCAGACACACCCTGTGATTCCTGCCTTCCAATACATACATACATAAATAATTGTAAAAAGTGCAGAATATAAGTAATAAAATATTTGAATTCTTCAGGTATCAATGACAAATCAAAGACAGTTGATCTGTTTTAGGGTAAAATTTTAAGAGTTCTGTCAGAAAAATACAACATATTTGACTTGGAGACAGAAAAACTGTCTTTTGATTTTTAAATAAGAGTTTTCTGTTTTAGAGCAGTGGTACTTGGCTCTCCTAGTGTGGATCTGTTTGATTACAAATCCAAAGAAAATGTTGTGAAAGCAGTAACTTGTTTGCTCTGGGTTTAGAAATTGATGTAAGCTTCACCAGGTTGGTGAACACTCTCACAAAGATTTTGTGTAAGAAAATAACACCGGGAAATGATCCTCCTGAGAAAATCACACAAAGTTGAATTCACGGCAAAATCTGGCTGGAGTCACTAAAGTGATTTTCAAAAGCAAACACTGCTGCTGTGTCTTGGGTGGGCAGATTCTAATTGCTCGAAATTAGGGAAAGTCAGCATTCTTGCAGTTACAATCAAAGATCTTAGCACGCAACCTTAAAACATACGTTAATTTGGAACATCTACATCATTTTTAGATGATTTATTCCATAGCATATATTTAGAACTGACTCTTGTGTCATAATCCTTTATGACATACTTACTTTTGTCCCTAGACTCTGAATCCTACTATCTCAAAATATTACTCATGCTTTGTATTCAAAGAAATGACTGGGATGACTTGGATATTGTAGATCAAGTGGATTTATTAGCAGACTTTATACAGAGAAGTCGTAGGACAATGGAGGAAGAGTGAAATAGTTTTGTGGGTTTGAGAGGCAAGTAACAGGAAAACTACAGAGCTAGCTCAAGTAAATGATGTCTTGATTCCATGTGGGTGAGTGTTTCACAGATGCACTTGATGGATCTAATCAAGGAACTTCAGCAATGCCATCTTCATATTCTATTTCAAGACAGGAATCCTTTTGTCCGTTCTTCTTTCTCCCATTATAGAAGATCCCCTCACATAGCTGGAAAAGGTTGATGAAAGTAATGTTAATTAAATACCCTATGCATTATGGCCTCCACGTAATCACAATGACCTTTTTTTTTAAATCTGAAGTATTATTTTTAAAATGGTTCTGATTGCGCTTAGATGAAGTATACAGTTGTCTACAAATCAATCACTGTCCAGGGAGATGTACCAGCTAAACATCTTTCTTCTTCATTGGTTGGCTCTTCAAATGGCAAACTCTCTGTTTTCAATGAGGAGAAAGAAGTCAGGAAATATGCAGTTTAAAGCAAGTCACATTAGGCAAGTTAATAGCATAAATGAAAAATTCTGAAAGTTTTAATAGTATGCTTGATAGCAAAAGCATTTAAAATGAAAAAGAAGTAAAATGTAGCCTGTATCTACATCATATATATATATATACACATATATATATATATTTAAAACATGAATATACTGAAGTACTCAGATTAGTATGACTGTAAATTAATAAAATTGGCATTTCCTTACATGAATTGCCTAAGGAACTCTTCTTGTTTGGGGTATTTATTTCACCATCAGTAATGTTGTTAGAGAAATCAGGGACAGATACAATCAACTAAGTGGATTAATTTTACAACTAGTAATATAATGAATTTGTTGAAAACCAAAGAAGTAAAATTATTGCAATTGTACTACCATTTTATTCATTTTTCTTGCAAATTTTCAAGACAAAATTGCTATCTTGTGTCTTTGAATAGAATAGCTATTTAGTCTTGCAATTTGTTAATTTTCACCTTAAAGTCCACACCCCTTATCACATTTAAGTCCCACAAATTTTTATCTGTGCTCATGTCCCCTGGTGCTCACAATTCCCTCTCCTCCTCAAACATTACCATCCAAACTTTCTACTTATTGGGAGATTTAAAGTGGCTTCCAAGTTACCCACAAGAAACCCCAAGAGCCTAAATTGAAAGAAACAACAGGAAATTAAAATACAATCCAGGTTTTGGTTAATGTACAAAACATATTTCTGTAAGCCCTGTAATTTTTGAAGAATATCAGATAGACGTTTGAATTTGAGCTTTTGAGAAGCCAACAGAAAGAGGGAAATTAGATCCCTGCCATCTATGCTCCACAACATTTATTTAAGGAAAAGTAAACAAGCCACCAAGGAATAACATTGCTGCAACTGCTCCCAAATCCAGGGGGAATCACTACAAAAAAATGTTATTGACTAATGTCATAGAGGAAACACAGTCTTTTAGAAATACATCAACATGGAACATAACAGCATGACAGCTAAATAGAGTTTAGAAAAATGGGATTCATAAAAAAATATTGTAATTCACAATCTAGTCTGATTATTCAACTTTACAATATGCTTTGAAATTTTAGGGGAATAATGTAACATACTTCTCTTTTACTCAATCATTAACTGATTAATTCCTCATTGATGTTTCTCTTTATACAAAAGGTACAGTACATATTCTCACTTGAATATGTGTGCTGGGGTTACTATAAACTCTTCATAGTTTTCATAATATAATTTAATACTTTATGGTAACATTTAAAGTATTATGGGATAGTATGGTAGAAAATGATAAACCAGTTAGGAATATTTGAGATGGCCTCGCTGGCAGTCAAGGGACAGGGATAAGAGAGAGCAGGCCTCAGGTGTTCAAACCCGTGGATAGCCTAAGTGTGAAAATATGAACTTACTTGAGAGAAATGTAGTATACCTGTGGTAGAACTGCAGTAGCAACAGCTCAAGGTAAAAGGGAGACTGAACTCATATCATACAGAGTTTTAACGGCATAAGATGAAGTTAAGTTCTTGTCTAATGACTGATTGACTCTCCTGAAAGCTGTTATGTAATAGACAACATAATTTGCCTTGAATTTTTGCAGCTTTAGCTCAGAAGTCAGAAAAACATCAATAAGGACATAGTTTGATGGAAAGGGAGGGGACTAGGGACATGAAGTGTGTTTGATATAGAAACTATAATGGCTAAAACTATGATTTGGAGAGAAAGGACAAGAAGATTTCTCTTCTGGGCAATTAACAAGCACAAAGTAATTTGTTCATTAAATCAATCATTAGTTTTTAAAATTGTGTTTTATTTACTTACAAGGTAATTTTTATATTTTATTTTCTACTTAAATGGTAGAAGGAGAAAATAAAACATTTTACCTAAATGATAATTTTAAATTTTAAATTAGGGATTAAATTGTGTCATTCATCCTAATGACTTTGTTACATGACTCATTCAAGTACTGTGTCTTCTCATGGTGGCATCCAAAGTCATGTTAGCCAGAAGGACAGTCACAAGTATCAGTTACATTTATCTTTATAGAAATTCAAGACAAAATCAATTACTTTCACCAGGCAGCGGTAGTGCATGCCTTTAATTCCAGTACTCAGGAGGCAGAGGCAGGCGGATCTTTGTGAGTTTGAGGTCAGCCTGGGCTACAGAGTGAGTTCCAGGAAATGCACCAAAAATACACAGAGAAACTTTGTCTTGAAAAACCAAAAAAAAAAAAGAAAAGAAAAGAAATCAACTACTGTCCCAGAAACTCAAAGACCAAGGTTAAGTTCAATATAATAGGAACTTCAACAAAATCAATTCCATTCCTAACAGACTGCCACACATGATATTCAATAGAGTAGCTTTTGCTAACACCTACTATCCATGCCTCTACATAAAAGATTGATTTCAGAGGTGCCAAAAATGTATATTTTAAGAAATGATAACTTACATATTTTAAGGGAAATGTACAACAACTCATACTAATTGGAAAAAATAGAGACACCACTAAAGATATATCAATATGGAACTTGCTATACCAGTGGTTGCATTGCAAAAGTTGAAGAAATATGAATAACTACTGAAGATCAATGACTACAAATCTTCTGTGGGTATATACCCACTAGAATCAGATGTTTCTATCAACTGTATTGGTATCTCAGGGTGAAGAGCAGAGAAAACTAGAAGGTGGATCTCTGAGTTTGAGGCCAGTCTGGTCTACAGAGCAAGAGTTTCAGGACAGCCAGGGATACACAGGGAAGCCTTGTATTGTAGCTAGAAGTTTCTCCAGTCCTGCCTGGGCCCTGCAGTCCCATGGCCTGCTTATAAAATAATCACACAGAGGCTTAATATTACTTATAACTGCTTGGCCATTAGCTCAGGCTAACTACTAACTAGCTCTTGCACTTAAAGTCAGACCATTTCTCTTAATCTATATGTCTCCATGTGTTCTGTGGCTTTACCTGTGTGCCATTGCACACTTCTCCCTGGACAGTGGGCTGACATCTCCTTACTCAACATTTCTCTTCCCAGAATTCTCCTTGTCTGCTTATCCCACCTATACTTCCTGCCTGGCTACTGGCCAATCAGTGTTTTATTAAACCAGTTTTTCAAAAGCATTATCCCACAGTATTGCATAAAAAACAATAAATACATAGATAAATAAATAAATAAATAAACAAATAAACAATACCAATTTGAACCTTGTGGTATTATTAGATGGTAGGGTAAGAATAGGCACTACATAAAATTTAGTAGGAGGTAAATGTGGCAGCATTTCTATTTTTAGGTATTCTATCATTTATTTTTAATTTTTGAGAATATAATTAATTTACAAAATTTCTTCATTCTTTTTCCTCCTGCTCATCACCACTCTCCTTCAAATTCCTTGCTTTTTTTCACTAACAGCTATTGAATTTATGTGTATATGTATAAACATCTATGTATATATACATATATTTTTAAATAGAACCTGTTCAGTCCATATAATGCACCTATATGCATGTTTTCAAGGATGACTATTTGGTACTGGACAACAATTGGTATGCTCTTATCGCTTCTCCAGTTCCTACTTTTCCTCAGTTCTATAGCTCTTTATGGTTGAGGCCTCCTGGACTTTGGTCCATTCTGTTTCCCATGTTCATTGTTTTCGTCCTTGTTCAGCTCATATCTGGGCACTTATGTCAGTGAGACTTTGTGGGTGTAGCTTCTGATATTACAAGGAAACTTTTAGTCCAGATAGTTACCCTATTTAATTTACAGTTTAACATAACTCATATTTATTATTGAGATATTTGTAAAATATTTAATAATTGGTACATTTTGGGGAAATAATGTTTAATAAATCTTCAGAAATTAGTATCTGTCTTTCCATATTTGAGTTTATCGGTAGCTAGGCAACTTGGCTAGGGAACTTCCATCACAGCTACATGCACCTGGTAATTGTTAAAAGGAGATCTAAAACTAGAGATAAGATCTGGAAAAGGAGAAAGTTAAGCTTAAATAGCACATCAGCCAGGCCTTCTCAGATAGTCTGGATGTTTAAGGCTGTTAGAGAGTCTGTGAGATATCTCAGATAAGATCCTTCTGTCGGTCTGGAGACAGTCCTGGCTGGATACTGCTGATGACGATAATTACAGAAAGGCCTGACATTAGGGATTTTGACTGTGTCTGTTGTAGTACAGTTGGAGAAAGTTATAGAAATATTTTAGTTGTACAGGGGAAATTGTGCCCAATGAATGATGAAAAAGCTACAATAGCACACAAGAAATTCATAGCAGGAAATGACTGATAATCAAAAGCCAATATCACTAAGATTCCTTGAGCCTCGGCTTTAACCTCTGGAAGAGTAACTCTTCCAGGTGTAGCTTTGTCATAAGCAGCTGAATTCCTGTTTCATATATTTTTATAGAATGCAACAGACACACACATTTGCACACACAGAAATCCAATAAAAACACTAAACTGGTATAGATATATACCAAGGACCTATAAGCTAAGAAAGCATAGAGCCCTGACAAATCTTATGAGATAAAGAACCTCCAATGATGCTACTGAGTTCATTTGTATTTGCAACTATGGCTGGGCACAGAACCTGGCCCTGAGAATGATTTCTATACCAAGTGAGACTCCATTGGAGAAAACTACTTTCTCACTGTAAGCAGTTATCACCTGGAGAACGCTTCTGGGTTAGAGATGGGAGCTTATGTCTACTTCCTCACTCACTGACTGGACTCCATCTGGTATGGATTTGTACGGGCCCTGGCCCTGCTGACATAATTTCTGTGAGTTTGTATGTGCATTTGTGTACCTGGAGATTTCTCCAGTGCCGCCAGGCCTGCCGCCACTCAGACCCAAGTAAACACACAAATTTATATTAGTTATAAACTGTATGGCCATGGCAGGCTTCTTGCTATCTAGTTTTTATATCTAAAATTAACCCCTTTCTATTAATCTATACCTTGCCACATGGCTGGTGGCTTACCGTTATCTTTACATCTCACTTGTCATGGCAGTGTGGGAGCTGGCAGCAACTCCTGACTCAGGCTTCCTGTTCCCAGAATTCTCTTCTCTGCTTGTCCCACCTATACTTCCTGTCTGGCTATTGGCCAATCAGAATTTTATTTATAGATAAATATCTACCACACTTCCCCCTTTCTTTATTTTTTTCAAAAAGGAAGGTTTTAAGTTTAACATAGTAAAATTACATATAATAGAACAATTACCAAGCAAGAATTACAGTAACAATATCTAATCTATTTATAATATCTAGTTTATTTGTATTTGGAAAAATTAAAGAAGATATCCTATCTATCCTATATTTGTGAGTGTAAGGTTTCATATCTAACTTATCTTTTATCATAACTAAGGAAATTATAACTATCTAGTTTTCAATTACGTCAAAGACTGAGGATATAATATTACCTGAGAAATGGGAAAAGGATGCAAGCAACTTTCAGGAGTCTTGTGAAAGTAGTCAGAGACAGCTGGCAGCCTGGACAGTCATCTGTAAAGTTGGGGCATCTGTCTTTAGCCCACAGGCCTAGAGTCTCTCAGTCACTTCTCTCTGTGTCCTGTAGAATGTCTGGCAGTTTCTCCTGCGAAGCAAGAACCTGAAGGACCATTTTGCCAAGCAAAATTCAGTGGTTACCTTCCTATGGGTCTTGGCATGTCCAGTCGATATATTTTTTTTAAGCAGTCCAGGCAAGAACAGTTTTTTACCCAAATGGCTATTTTTGTTAAGAAGATAAACTCCATACAGAGTATATTCAATGCCCATCCTCCCCTCTGAAGTAAATTGGTGCTGCCAGGAGCAGATATGTCTCACTGTCCAGAAAGTCCAAATTTTTAAAACATTTTAAATACCATATTCTGTAGGTCTTTGAAGTGTTTGAAGATTACCTATCTATCAGAAATATACCTATGTATACCTAGAAAACAACTAATATGGCTACAAATTTGACTGTCAGAAGACTGTCATAGAATATTAATCTGTATTTCTTAACTATACATTACAATTTAAATGAGTTATATAAGCATAATACCTCCAATGAGAGTAGAAACATATATACAGTGTAACAAAATTAAGTTTAATTTTGTATCAATAAACTAAAATCCAAGCAATGTAAAACATTTTTAAACAAGTTGTTGCTCCTTAAAAGTAGGTTTAACAGTCTACCCTTTTATCCTGTCTATATCTATACTATCCCCTTTTCTTCTTTGGAAAGAGATCACATTTATAATCAACCTGCTTTAAATAAAAATAAAAACATTGTTTTTACTCTGTCTCACACCAGAGGGCTCTTCTGGGACAAAAGTCTCTCAACCTTTTTTTTTAAATTTAATTTATTTATTTATTTATTTATTTATTTATTTATTTATTTATTTATTTTTAGTAATATGTTTGGGTTTAGAGAAGGAGTGAGCCAATTCCAATTCCATCTCCAAAGCCAGCTTGGTATATTTGGGAATTTGGGCATAGCTTCTCATACTACTTCCTGCTAGATGAGGACACTGTATTCTTATGGGGACAAAAAGAAAATTTTAGGCTTATGGGGTAGTATTGTCTGAGCCAGTTGCCTTGAAACCGTTCTGGATGTTGGATCATCTGGGGCCATGGTGTCACCAGAGACCTTTCAGGTGGTCTTGGCTGGTCAAACCTGATATATCTTAATCTGGAAAAAATCCATAGCCTCTTGCTTTCTGTAGAAACAAAAGCAGAGTCTCTTTCCAAAACAACATATACTTAGATCCAAATTTTGAAGTCAAGATACCTTTAAAATATACATATTGGTTTAACTGAGCAGCCTTTACAGTCAAATGTCCTTCTGCAGTTAAAAATGCCAAAGACAATACAATCCAGATTCTCTGTGTGATATCCATCTTCACCTTGCTTATCTTTTATATTACTTTTACTTTTTCTTTAAAGACTTTACTTTTAAAACTATTTATTTATATTACTGTCTATATTCATTCTTCTCTCTTCCAAGCCTGTGTACATTTTTACACATAATGTAAACCATTTGAGGTCTTGTTCCATCTGAATCTGCCTTATTGTGAAATCTATTGCTTTAAACTGCAGCATTTCTACCCACCTCAGTTTCCCAACATGGCAGAACTATGTGTACCACCAGCTCTGGGAACCAGGCTCCCACCAACTCTGGGAAGCAGTGGGTCTATGCTTTCATCAACGCAGCCCAGAAAACTTTTTTTTTTTTAACTAGCAAAAGCTATATTTACCCCCACAGCTTACTGCACAGCTTGGAATCTGCCATGTTGCATACAGGTCAAGCTAGTACACTGTGAACCCGCCATAGAGTAGCTCAAGCCCACATGTTGCGGCATCCAGCTGCCGGTATGAGACATGAAGTAGGAATCAGTTTTGGCTCCGTTTAGAATTGCTTATTAAGTATTCTCAGGTTTTAGGTGGAAACTCAAGCTGTTGGGCACCATTTGTCCTATTGCTTTTAGAAGACCTTATTTCTTTGGTGTCCACTATCCCTTCCAGCTCTTACAATCTTTCTACCTCTTCTTTCACGGTATTCCCTGAGCCTTGAGGTGGGGGGAATTGATAGAGAAACCCATTTAGGACTGAGTTTTCAAGGTCTCTCTTTCTTTGCAAACTGCCCAGTTGTGGGTGTCTGTTTTAACTCTCATCTCCTGCAAAGGAGGCGCCTCTGATGATGGCTAAGCCGGAGGCTGCTCTATGACTAGAGCAGAGCAAAGGAGGCGCCTCTGATGATGGCTAAGCCGGAGGCTGCTCTATGACTAGAGCAGAGCAAAGGAGGCGCCTCTGATGATGGCTAAGCCGGAGGCTGCTCTATGACTAGAGCAGAGCAAAGGAGGCGCCTCTGATGATGGCTAAGCCGGAGGCTGCTCTATGACTAGAGCAGAGCAAAGGAGGCGCCTCTGATGATGGCTAAGCCGGAGGCTGCTCTATGACTAGAGCAGAGCAAAGAAGGCGCCTCTGATGATGGCTAAGCCGGAAGCTGCTCTATGACTAGAGCAGAGTGTCATTAGGAGTCGTTTTGTTGTTTTGTTTCTTTGGCAGGACAGTAATATCTAGCTTTTCCCTAGTCTTGGGTTCGCGGCCACGTGAGTACTGTCGGGGGTGGGTTTTATCTCAGGAGTGGCCATTAAACCTAGTCAAATATTGGTTGATTACTCCCACAAGATTTGTACCGCTATTGCACTAACACAGCTCGCACACAAGTCACCATTGTAGATAGAAAGGTTTTAACTGGGTTGGTGTTTACCTTTCTCCCTCGGCAGCGTGAAGAGGTAGCCTGCAGTACCATGGACACTAGTCAATAGGGGTGAAAGCGTCAGGTAGGCGCCAGCTTGAGTTTTCCATATTTAATGAGTTGTATAATTACTGTCTTCAGGAATGGAGTCTTACCATCAGTTTCTGGAGAGCAATTAGTAGCTTTGGCAATAGTCTGGGCAGTTTTGGGGGTGTCCGTGGGTTACCTTTGATCAATAACTCAATTATATGTAATCAATGCCCAGAACTGGAGGTTTCATTTGGTGATGAGAGATGTCTAGTTGGGTCTCTGTCTTCCTCATTGTTTAGTAATTCCATTTAGATCACCTTCATATATGTACATATTTTAAGAAGCTTCTACTGCCTTAGATTTCCATATGAGCCCCCAAATGGCCCTAAGTTTTAGCTGTCACACCCTATATTTCCTCTCCTACCCCATCAACAACAATCTATTCTATTTCCCATTCCTAAGGAGATCCAACCATCTCCCTTAGTTCATCTCAATATTTAAAATATATAACAAATTGACAATAACTTTAGAAAGTGTCTATGTGACCTGCATAATCAAGTAATATCTCAAATATGAGCACATAGAAATGCTAATGAAAAACGTAGGACAAATCTAGAGAACAGCTTTCAGGTAAGTAATGGGATGTTCAGAAAGAAATAAAGCCATAAAAAAGAATTATTTAAATTTAGAGAAATAAATAGAAGAAATAGTTTCATTGAAATTACAAAAGAGATTAGGGCCTAAGAATATAGTTGGTGGGAAGAATTTTCTGAAAAGGTCTGATACTAAAGCTAAAAAGAAAAGCTTACAAGTTCCCAGACTCGAGGGTAACATTATTTACAAGAGATAAATAACTGGGCTGACATCAACTTTATATCTATACACCAGAAGTTAGAAGATAATCAAACACAGATTACTGAGATGAAAGAAAAACACTGACTGCAAGGTACCTTCGAACAGAATTATAGGGGTGGGAGTTATCAGATAAAAAAGCCTCATCATCCCTGTGGAATGGAACAGTAAGCAGCAGAACACTCTTCCCCTTGAAAAAAAATACAAAACTTAAGTTAATAAGTGTAAACTCCCCACCCTTGACAGTAGGAGCAAGCCACTGAGAAAACTGCAACTAGAAAGTCTGACTCATGGACAAGAGTGTCTAGAGAAGATGCCTTGACTTACCCAGATTTGTTTGCATCCATGTTAGCTAAGAAGACTCAGATGCCACACTTTGCCTTGTGGAGCAGTGCCCACAGTGATCAGAGAAAGCCCAGATACAAACTTTCTCCCACAGCAGTGCATGAATTCCGGGAGTAAGCAACATGGGGAAAATGTTTTGAAGGTAAAACATGAGGTCTCTTCAAAGGGGTATGGCCCCTTCCATAATTAGTGTATAACCTGTCAGAAGGTGAAGAGTGGAGAATATTCCAGAAAGAATGGAAACTAAAGGAGACCCTGAGACTCTAGGGATAATCTGAACCTTCACATGACAACTTCAGGTCCCCTATGCCTTAGTCCTGAATGGCTGAGGTTTATCCCTGACACCTATGTATAGCACAAAAGCGAAACCTACTCCACAGAAATGTCAGATAATGAATCAATAATTTTCATACTCAAGAAAAACTGAATAGATCTGAAAAAAAATACTGAAGATCAACACTAAAATTTCATGTTTTAAAAAGAGACTTAATTGAACCCCCAATGACCTTTGCATACAGGTAGTTTGATGAGAGCCTCAAAATACATGATTAACATGTCGGAAAGCATAAAGAAATACAGGAGGAAATGTAAGAACACAATGAGGGCTCACATGTCTGAGAACATAAAGAAAGCCTAAAGGAAGTGTGCAAACACAACTGGGAATTGCAGAGAAATTTGTTCTGTATAAAAATTCAAGCTGCAAAACGATAAGTATAGTAACTGAAAATAAGAATTCAGACACTATGTTACTCAAATTCATGTGGAAAAATTCAAAAAAAAATTATTCCTGAAGAATCAAGAGACCACAAGTAGCTAAGAAACTTGTATTTGAAATTCATCACGGTAGTCGTTCTTGGAAATTTCATCACACTCACTCACAACTATTTGCATCATTATATGCATAATTCTTGCTAAATGTAATGCAAAACTGTTACCAGAACCAGAAACATTTTGGAGTGGGATACCAGAGGAGATTATACAAGCTACTTGACAAGTGCCATTTAGCCAATTGAGGAATGTCATGGGATTTCAGCATTCATCACCTAAACATACTGATGTTTTCAATGTGTAAGTACATGACCATCTGTGAGAAAAATAATTATTTGAATTGCAACATTAAACACTGAAAAGACATATGTGTATGTGTGTTACATAAAAGACATTTCCAAAATAGAAATCCTTTAAGTGACTCAAGATTATGCTCAGTCTATCTACTTACTGGCTGGTGAACTGATAGAAGAAATCTTTCCAAATCTTCTTAGCAATTTTCCTTTCTATGTATTCCTTACAAATGCCATCTTGTAATAAGCAACATGTAATGCAAATGTTAGTATCATAACTACATTAAAGTTTATAGGTTAGTAGTATCAGTCTACATTATTTGTAAACAGAACTCCAATATAGACCTTATAAGTTTCAGTACCCATTAGAACAATTTCCCTTTCCTCCTCTCCCAGCCCAATTCTATGCTCTGTTTAGATGATCTTGACTACCTTAAATAACTCTTAAATATGAAATCATCCAGTGGTAGTTTCTTCTTATTGTTTGTTTGCTTTTGTTTTTGCATGTATTCTTTCTCGTTGGCTTACTTTGATTACTATATATTAATACTATTATTAGAGGAATTATTTTTTTAATTTCTTTTCAGATTTTCATTGGTAGTGTATAGAAAGATAACAAATAATATATCCTGCTTTTTTTCTGAATCAATAGATCAATTCTAATAAATTTTTGTTTGTTTGTTTCTTGAATATATAGACTCTTCAGAGGGACCATTTTGCTTCTTTTCTAATTTGTATGCCTTTTCTTTCTTTTCTCACCTAATTTTTTCTGCCTTCTTAACAGTGGCTAGTGTGGTATGTTTGTTCTGGATTCTATGCTTCATTTATTGTTTGAAATCTGATAATGCATTGCTACATATGTTGAATATACTAACAATCTCATTAGGCAAATCATTGTGTTAATATAACCTACTTTGTCCATGAAATCTAGTTTTATATTCAACATGGTGGATGATGCAAAAAAAAAAATCGTATTGTCTGGATCTTAAATGTGCCCCACAAAGCCACATACCAAAGGTTTGGTCACCAGCCTGTAGTACCATTCAAAGGAAGTAGAAACAGCATTTTGGGTAAAGGAAGGAAGTGAGGTCATCAGGAATGTGCATTTGCGAGAGATACTGGAACACTAGTCTCTTTCCTGTTCTCCTTTCTTGACTAACTCGAGGTAAGCAATTCTCCATTGCCATATTTATGTCATAAAGCAACCTAGCCAGCAGCAACGGGCCCAACCTGAAACCTAGAGCCAAACTAAGTCCTTCCTTGTGTAAGTCCATTGCTTATGGCATTTTGTTACAGCCATTTAAGTCAACATAAAGACTACCTTCCAAAGTAGTAAGTGTTGTGTTCTGCTTTTAAAATTGTAATACTATTTTAAATTATTTATTATTTATTCATTAAAATTATTTTTTGTCTCAAAATTTTAAAATTATTTTATGTACCATTAGGCTGATATGGGGGCTGGGTACCTATAATCTCATCACTCAGGAAACTGAAGTAAGGAGATTAAGAATTTGAGGCAACTTGGGATTACATTACAACAAAAATAACAATTTATTGTGTAGAACACAAAATGTATAAAAATGTTAAAATAAACTTTTGTGTGTTGATTACTAGCTATAAAGATGATCACTTGCTGGTCAAAATTAATGTTGATACTTATACAATTCTCTTCACATCTAGATGATGTTGAGACTGTATCATTCCATTCAGCAGTATTTTAAAGAACATGTAAGGGATAACATTAGTTCTAACACCATCAATAAACTAAAATATTAAGTATTCATTCAAATTTTATAGACAATTTCAGGCATTTTGGTTAACTGTTCTAGTAAAAAGCAAAAATATTATGTATCACAATTAATTATTAGATTCATTAAACAATCTATAATCTATAAATTTATCCTTTATCTCTATTTATTTATCTAATTAATATATAATTACATCATTTATCAACTCATCTTCACTCATGCCCCTCCCATGTCTGCCCTGATTCCTAAAAAATTTAAGCTCCTGGGCTCCTCTTCTTCAACCATTATACATACATATATATATAACTTATTGAGTCCATTCAGTGTTGACTGCTTGTAGATGTTTCTAGGGCTGACTACATGCTGTTGAATAACCAACCAGTCAGGGGTCATATTTCTGGAAAGACCAATTCTCCCTCTTCCCTAAATTATTAATTGTTTGTAGCTCTTCTTCTAGGGGTGGGCCCCTTAGATGTCCCCATTTTCTTTGAAATGTCAACTGTTGTTGGAATTTCTCAGGTCTTGGTTTAGGAAGCTATGTTATTGATACTCTGTTCTACCTTTTAAAATAAGTTTTTTGTTTAAAATGCAGTCACAGGTTTAGATCATCCCATTGTCATTGCTTGACACAGTCTCACCTTAAAATTTCTTTCAGTTTGATGACATGAGCTAGGGATTTGAAAATATACTATACAGGGTTTTCAGGTCACGTTAAATTATTTGATCAAGGTTACTTCACAGATGGTCTTAGGTAACTGCATTCAAAGGAATTCTGTGGCTATTTTTTCCTTAGAAGTAGCTTTTCTGTGACTAAATTATTATTCACTACTTATGACAACTTACACCAGCACATTTTATAGTATTAAACTCTTTTACATGCACAGTTCCTTATAGTATCCTTGCAAGGTAAATAATGATTCCAATACTGGATTTTATCCAGTTTACAAATTAATAAGTAACCAGTTACTCTTTATGGATTCTAGCAGAAAACAAAGCATCCTGGGCCAGAAATCAAGTTTATTTTTCACAGCAAAACAAACCATGCATTTCTGTTGCTTTTCTTTTCCTTTGAGTCCCTTGAGAGTGACGTGATATGGCTTCAGTAGATACTGTAGGGGCTTTGTGATATAGCTCAGTAACACTAATGTGGTGAAGTTTTAGTAAGCAGTAAGCAATCACATTCTTTTCCAAGGAGATGAATAATTATTTCATCTTCAAGGTCAGTAAGCATATGAGCAACTCTCAAAATTAGCCCATGGTCATGTCAAATCCCACAGGTTCTGCACACCTGCAAAGGGATTTAGCATTGCTCTATCATCGCATAGAAAGAGAGAACCTCCCAGCTTAGAGTAATGAATAGTTTTAACACTTTATTTGGCTTGTTGTTGTTGTTTGGCTTAGGTATTTCTTTTAATTTATAGTGAAAATATTAGGGATAGATGCACAGTAGAGTCACCCTGTAGACAGTGGATTCAGGAGTCACTGATGGAGGCACCTGGAACAAAAACCAGAGTCACCCTGTAGATAGTGGATTCAGGAGTCACTGATGGAGGCACCTGGAACCAAAACCAACATGACATCACAGATGGTGACAAGGGAGGCTGTCTTTGACTGGAACTTAAATGTAGGAGAAATGGAAAGTTTTAACCATGAGCATAAATCAAATGTAATTTAGCATTTCAAATCTTATTACTGGTATAATCCAGGAACCCCCATGATGATGCCTCTGCATTTCAAACAGAAACAAACAAAGTAATTCTAGGGAACCACTCCCTCAATTATATGCCACAGAATTATTCACACTGGATTCCCAAGGCATATGAGAACATCTATGGAAATTATCAAGAATACAATGGAATGATGTATCCTAGAAAAAACAACCAGAGACATAACAAGATATTCAGTAAATACAATCATCAGATGGTGAAAGGTATTCAAATGCAAGAGCTTAAGAAATAAATAACACTTAACGGTATTCTGCTATGCTCATATTTGGGATAATTGTGATTACCCCAGTTGTCATCAGAGACCCTTCATCCAGTAATTGATGGAAACAGATGCAGAGATCCAAAGCCAAACATTAGGCCAAACTCAGAGAATCCTGCTAAAGAAAGTGAGGAAAGATTGTACAAGCCAGAGGGGTCAAGGATATCACAAGAAAACCCATAGAAACAACTAACTTGGGCTCATAGGAGCTCGCAGAGTCTCAACCAACAACCAGAGAGACTGTATGGCATCAGCCTAGGCCCTCTCTGGATAGATAGATAGATAGATAGATAGATAGATAGATAGATAGATAGATAGACAGATAGATATGACACTAGTGTAGTTTGGTCTACTTATGGGACTCCTAATAGTGGGAGCAGGAGCTGTCCCTAATGCTTTGGCTGGCTCTTGGGAGCCTATTCCTCATCCTGAGTTGCCTTATCCAGCCTTAATACAAGGGGAGGTGCTCAGTCTTATTGCAACTTGATATGCCATGCTTTTTTGATGCCCCTTACTGAAAAGAAACAGAGGAATGGGAAGAGAGTAGGGAGGAGATCTCTTGTCAGAATGTAAAATAAATAAATTAATTTAAAAAAATAACAATGAAAACAGGTTTTTATAAAAAGTTTTTATAAAAACTTAAACTTTATATGAAAAGAACATATTTATTAAATTGATATCTCAAATAATAGAACAGATTCTAATCAAGTAGGAGAGTTCAAATTAAACTAAACAAAATGTTCTAGGCAAAGAGATAGAATTTAAAAAAACCTCTCAAATGTCAATTCAAAGAAAAGAAGAAATGGATCATTTGAAACAGACTTCCAGGCTTAGAAGAAAGAATGGAAATATCTAACATCCCTATTATAAGGACAGCCCAGGTCGAGAAACAAAGAAAATACAGCAAACGAAATCAAGGATTAAGGAGATATAATGAAGACTCATATTTGTGAATCCCAACTTACATATGAGCATAACAATAACACAGTTACCTTCTGAAGAAGACGTTAGAAGTAGCCAGCCAGGTCAGAACAAAGTGAGATGGCTCAAAAAATGAAGCGTCTTGCAATCAGACTCAAAGACCCACACGGTGGAAGGAGAGAACCCACTCCTGCAATTTGTTTGACCTCTACAAGGGTAAAGGCTGTGGCATGCATCAACACATGTACACACACAAACACACACACACACACACACACAAGCACACACACACACATGCACGTGCGCGCGTACACACACACCTCTATGCATGCATGCATGCATGCATGTACATAAAATAAATAAACAAATAAATACCAAAAAAATAAACAATGTTTAAAATGATAATAATCAAAAGATAACCAGAGAGGAAAAGTGCATTATATACGATAGGTCTACAGTTAGGAAAAAAACAGAACTATGTGCATCAGCAAAAATGGATACCAGAAAACAATTATTTCATTTTCAAATTGAAAGTAATTATCAAAATACAATTTTACATAATATTTCATTATTCAAAACTGAGATAAACAAGTGAGAGAAATTTTTCATTATGTTACTCTAGGGGAAGCAGTATAAGAAGAAAATTAAACCTAATGGAAGGACGTAGGTCTACTAACTTAGTAATTCCTTTATCAAATAAGTGTCCATACATTTTTTTTCTTGCCCCTGGAATTATAATACTTCAAGGAACAGCAGTATCTTTTTTTAGTATTTGAAATTAGACCCCTTTGGGTAATTATATTATAATGTGTTATTCTGATAATTTATATCCTTTTATAGCATAATTAAAAACTGTACCTTTTGTTTGTCTTTTTGCTTTCCCACCCATCTCAGACTCTTATCTATCATGAACTTTAATAATCCTGTTGAATTGCTTTTCTTTTCTTTTAAGTACTAAACACTACTCAATTTCTTAGATCTATGGACTAAGGCCATTGTTATAATCTCTCCAGCCTTCCAGAAACACTTATTAAACTGTGCTTATTTGTGTTCAGTTGTGTTGACTTAAACTCATCTAAGTACATCTATGCCTATGGTTAATCAATGCCAAAATTAAGATAAGCAAAAGCAGAAAAAAAGATCAAATACTATAACTTCGCACACTTGAATTTGGTTCTGAAAACGGACAAAGTCATTTTTAAAGCCATGCACCATCTGTCCACACTTTAGGTATTTGTAGAAAGAATCCTAGATGGATAGCACACGTAAAAACAGCTCACACCTGAAGGGTTAGTTCATAAAGAGCCAACAAATCAAAGCCAGGGTGTGGCTCTGCATTAATGATATCTAAAGAAAGAAAATTTTCTTGGTTTGTTGACCATCTATCACTCATTGTTTCCAAGTATTTCGTGTGTGTAACACCATCTTTATCCTTGGGGGCTGAGGGGGACAACGGCAGCTATAATTTGTCTAAATCTGTCATCAATGTTACTAAATAACAGGTAAGAAAATTATGCAACTCATGTAACTGTGTAGTTTAGCCATCCTTAAAATACTTACATTTCCAGAAGAACAACGCAAAGTTGTCTTTCTTTGTACTGAAGGCAGAGTCTGAGGACTAAGCAGAGGGCTTTACTCATGTGTGCCTCTGGCTTTTTGGCAGTACTATACTCTGAATCACAGCATAGGGTGATGGAGCGAGATGACATTGGGGTGATATTTAACCAGAAACCCTTGTTAGGAAAGTAGGAACATTAATTAGGAAACTCTGAAGAAGGTAGTCAAGGGGATCAGACTGGGCTGATTTTGTGACTCTTACTCCGGTCCTTTGCTTGGAACTTTGCTTTTTATCAGCAACTCTACTGTATATTGATTCTCACAAATAATTTACAATGAGAAAGAATTGTCTCATTATCAGGGGTAGGGAAATGCACTAAGGGATATAATTCTGTTGCCAAAAAGCTGATCCTTCTGTAAAATGTAAAATATTCTCTAATGTACTACTTACTATGTAGGGCAAACACTGAAAATAAACTGGAACTTCCCTTACAGGTGGTGACAGTGTCCAGGAAGGGGCATATCAGAAAAAGGGGCATATCTTGTCAAAGACCTAACTGGAGCTAAACAAAACAGAAACTTGAGATACAATAGGTTTCCTTATTCATTTTTATCACATATACAAGGACAACTCATGTGAGGGCAATTGTATTTGTGTGTGTAGGTATAGATTTCTATGTTATTTTGGTCTTGGTGATATGTACTTAGGCAAATGCTTATATCCTCTTCATCCCGTACTATGGCATTAAACATAGGAAGTTTACAATAGATTCGTTTTTTACTTTTTCTCTTAATCATTTTTCTTGTCATCATGACAGAAATACCTAACAGAGGCAACCTAATGGAGGAAGATTTATGTTGGCTCACAGACGCAGAAAGACTAATCTACTCAGATGGGAAAGGATGCAAGGAAAATTCCCGATATGTGAGTGTTTGCAGAACACCACAGATGGTAGCTGGATGAGGACATACAAAGAAAGCAAGGGAAATATGCCTCCAAGGGCCTACCCCTCCTGATCCACTTCCTCTAGCTTGCCCTAACCT